>NC_053495.1:7230533-7278315 GCF_905171775.1 Rana temporaria | reverse complement strand
CCCTCCCACAATGGAGAGATCTCCTGCAGTAGTTTGTGTCTCTGCCCCTCCCACAATGGAGAGATTTTCCGTCAGTAGTTTGTGTCTCTGCCCCTCCCACAATATTAAGATTTCCCGTCAGTAGTTTGTGTCTCTGCCCCTCCCACAATGGTGAGATTTCCTGCAGTAGTTTGTGTCTCTGCCCCTCCCACAATGGTGAGATTTCCTGCAGTAGTTTGTGTCTCTGCCCCTCCCACAATGGTGAGATCTCCTGCAGTAGTTTGTGTCTCTGCCCCTCCCACAATGGTGAGATTTCCTGCAGTAGTTTGTGTCTCTGCCCCTCCCATGTTTTTTCTATCACAATGAAGGCGTAGCGTATCACATATACGCTACGCCGCCGTAAGTCAGAGAGGCGAGTGTTGTATTCACAAAGCACTTGCCTCCTAAGTTACGGCGGCGTAGCGTAAATGGGCCGGCCTTAGCGCGCCTAATTCAAATGAGGAACAGGGGGGCATGTTTTATGTAAATGATTAGTGACCTGACGTGATTGACGTTTTTTACGAACGGCGCATGCGCCGTCCGTGGACATATCCCAGTGTGCATTGCTCCAAAGTACGCCGTTTCGACGTGAACGTAAATTACGTCCAGCCCGATTCGCGTACGACTTACGCAAACGACGTAAAAAGATAGGCCTGTTCGGACGTCCATACCTTGCATGGGCTGCGCCGCCTAGGGAGCAGCTTTATCTTTACGCCGGCGTATCTCTAATGTAAACGGCGTAACTAATTGCGACGGGCGCACGTACGTTCGTGAATCGGCGTATCTTGCTCATTTGCATATTCGCCGCTGCAAACAACGGAAGCGCCACCTAGCGGCCAGCGGAAATATGCACCCTAAGATACGTCGGCGTAGGAGACTTACGTCGCTCGTATCTTAGCCTAATTTAAGCGTATCTGGTTTCCAGAATACGCTTAAATTTACGACGGCGCAGATTCAGAGTTACGACGGCGTATCTACTGATACGCCGGCGTAACTGTATCTGAATCTAGCTATAAGTGTGCAAAAGTTTTGGTATAAGTGTAGCCACAAGCCTCCACTGTGAATTTTGAGTGGGTGGGGGGGGGGGGGGGAGCTGGTGGTTAAGCTCCAGTTCAAACAATCAATGGCCCAGATTCAAGAAGCAATTGCGCCTGTGTAACCATAGGTTACGCAGCGCAATTGCTTACTTGCTCCGGCGAAACGAATGCTCCTGATTCAGGAACATCGTAACGCCGACTGCAGCCTAAAATCTGCGTGGCATAAGGCTCTTATGCCACGCAGATTTTAGGCTGCATTCTTGCGTTGACCGCTAGGGGGCGCTCCCATTGTGATCAGCGTATAGTATGCAAATTGCATACTAACACCGATTCACAATTGTTGCGCGGGCCCTGCGTACGCAAGTTACGTCGTTTCCGTACGGCGTTCTTAGCGTAAGGCTGCTCCTGCTAATAGCAGGCGCAGCCAATGCTAAGGATACCCGTCGTTCCCGCGTCGCGACATTCGAATTTCACGTAGTTTGCGTAAGTGAATCGTGAATGGCGATGGACGCCATTCACGTTCACTTTGAAGCAAATGACGTCCTTGCGACGTCATTTGCCGCAATGCACGTCGGGAAAGTTTCCCGACGGAGCATGCGCTTTACGATCGGCGTGGGAACGCGCCTAATTTAAATGATTCCCGCCCCCGGTGGTATCATTTACATTGCGCGCGCTTACGCAGGGCAATTTTGCCGGTGCGCCCTCGCTATTTACGGAGCTACTGCTCCGTGAATCGAGGGCAGCGACGCAAATTTGCGGGGGCGCAGGGCAAAATCGTTGCCCTGTGCAACCGCAAAAAAAGAGCAAATCTCTTTGAATCTGGGCCAATAATGTTTTCCTAGGCGGTCACGGTGAATATATTGGTGGGGGGGTCTGTCTCTCTGGTGACGCGTCCATTTTGTGTAGATTATATGAAGAGTGTAGATCCATCAATCTACACAGGGATGGTTTTATCACCAGATCCTCGCCTTGGCGTTTGGTCGTCGGCCAGCGGAGTAAGTGGCGTTTGACAGCTTGGCTCAATCGGTCCATCGGGAGGAGGGGGGGGGGGGGGGATCAGTCAATAAGATGCAGTTTGTCTCATTATGGATGGAGCTTGGAGAGGTTAATGGCAGCCGTGGCCCTTGTTGTGGAAGTCATTACCACTTCAGACTAGGAGAGTCGCCCTCCAGTAATTGACTAATAACATCTCATCAATGCCTAATGCAACTTAACCCTTCCATGCTCCGCCTCCACGCTCCATCGCCTCCTGGCAAAAAAACAGGGTCTACCTGCTGCTGCTCTTCATAAATGTGTACTGTTCCTTTAAAAAAAAATGGGCTATCCGGGCATGCAGGCTGGGGGGGGGACTATGTTGAGGGGACTAGACCATAAGGCTAGATGAAGGTTTGGGGGGGGTAGCTAATAAAGGAATATGAAAGCCCCCGTTATAATAAGGGGCCCCCAAATATCCAATGAGTACAGGGGTACATTATTACCCCCGAGGGATCATTATAATGCATGGCAGCCCTTGTCGCCCTCACTAAATGACAGATCTTAGGCACTGCGAGAATTCACGACAACCCTCCGCACCTCCATCACTAAATGACAGATCTTAGGCACTGCGAGAATTCACGACAACCCTCCGCACCTCCATCACTAAATGACAGATCTTAGGCACTGCGAGAATTCACGACAACCCTCCGCACCTCCATCACTAAATGACAGATCTTAGGCACTGACAGAATTCACCACAACCCTCCGCACCTCCATCACTAAATGACAGATCTTAGGCACTGCGAGAATTCACGACAACCCTCCGCACCTCCATCGCTAAATGACAGATCTTAGGCACTGCGAGAATTCACGACAACCCTCCGCACCTCCATCACTAAATGACAGATCTTAGGCACTGATAGAATTCATGGCAACCCTCCGCACCTCCATCACTAAATGACAGATCTTAGGCACTGCGCGAATTCACGACAACCCTCCGCAACTCCATCACTAAATGACAGATCTTAGGCACTGACAGAATTCATGACAACCCTCCGCACCTCCATCACTAAATGACAGATCTTAGGCACTGACAGAATTCATGACAACCCTCCGCACCTCCATCACTAAATGACAGATCTTAGGCACTGACAGAATTCGTGACAACCCTCCGCACCCCCATCACTAAATGACAGATCTTAGGCACTGACAGAATTCATGACAACCCTCCGCACCTCCATCACTAAATGACAGATCTTAGGCACTGATAGAATCCATGACAACCCTCCGCACCTCCATCACTAAATGACAGATCTTAGGCACTGATAGAATTCATGACAACCCTCCGCACCTCCATCACTAAATGACAGATCTTAGGCACTGAGAGAATTAATGACAATCCTCCGCACCTCCATCACTAAATTACAGATCTTAGGAACTGTGATAATTTATGACAACCCTCCGCACCCCCATCACTAAATGACAGATCTTAGGCACTGACAGAATTCACGACAACCCTCCGCACCTCCATCGCTAAATGACAGATCTTAGGCACTGATAGAATCCATGACAACCCTCCGCACCTCCATCACTAAATGACAGATCTTAGGCACTGATAGAATCCATGACAACCCTCCGCACCTCCATCACTAAATGACAGATCTTAGGCACTGCGAGAATTCACGACAACCCTCCGCACCTCCATCACTAAATGACAGATCTTAGGCACTGAGAGAATTCACGACAACCCTCCGCACCTCCATCACTAAATGACAGATCTTAGGCACTGCGCGAATTCACGACAACCCTCCGCACCTCCATCGCTAAATGACAGATCTTAGGCACTGAGAGAATTCATGACAACCCTCCGCACCTCCATCGCTAAATGACAGATCTTAGGCACTGCGAGAATTCACGACAACCCTCCGCACCTCCATCACTAAATGACAGATCTTAGGCACTGCGAGAATTCATGACAACCCTCCGCACCTCTATCACTAAATGACAGATCTTAGGCACTGAGAGAATTCATGACAACCCTCCGCACCTCCATCACTAAATGACAGATCTTAGGCACTGCGAGAATTCATGACAACCCTCCGCACCTCCATCACTAAATGACAGATCTTAGGCACTGCGCGAATTCACGACAACCCTCCGCACCTCCATCACTAAATGACAGATCTTAGGCACTGAGAGAATTCATGACAACCCTCCGCACCTCCATCGCTAAATGACAGATCTTAGGCACTGAGAGAATTCATGACAACCCTCCGCACCTCCATCGCTAAATGACAGATCTTAGGCACTGCGAGAATTCACGACAACCCTCCGCACCTCCATCACTAAATGACAGATCTTAGGCACTGAGAGAATTCACGACAACCCTCCGCACCTCCATCACTAAATGACAGATCTTAGGCACTGTGAGAATTCACGACAACCCTCCGCACCTCCATCACTAAATGACAGATCTTAGGCACTGCGAGAATTCATGGCAACCCTCCGCACCTCCATCACTAAACGACAGATCTTAGGCACTGCGAGAATTCATCACAACCCTCCGCACCTCCATCACTAAATGACAGATCTTAGGCACTGAGAGAATTCACGACAACCCTCCGCACCTCCATCACTAAATGACAGATCTTAGGCACTGTGAGAATTCATGACAACCCTCCGCACCTCCATCGCTAAATGACAGATCTTAGGCACTGCGAGAATTCACGGCAACCCTCCGCACCTCCATCGCTAAATGACAGATCTTAGGCACTGCGAGAATTCATGACAACCCTCCGCACCTCCATCACTAAATGACAGATCTTAGGCACTGCGCGAATTCACGACAACCCTCCGCACCTCCATCGCTAAATGACAGATCTTAGGCACTGAGAGAATTCATGACAACCCTCCGCACCTCCATCGCTAAATGACAGATCTTAGGCACTGCGAGAATTCACGACAACCCTCCGCACCTCCATCACTAAATGACAGATCTTAGGCACTGCGAGAATTCATGACAACCCTCCGCACCTCTATCACTAAATGACAGATCTTAGGCACTGAGAGAATTCATGACAACCCTCCGCACCTCCATCACTAAATGACAGATCTTAGGCACTGCGAGAATTCATGACAACCCTCCGCACCTCCATCACTAAATGACAGATCTTAGGCACTGCGCGAATTCACGACAACCCTCCGCACCTCCATCACTAAATGACAGATCTTAGGCACAGAGAATTCATGACAACCCTCCGCACCTCCATCGCTAAATGACAGATCTTAGGCACTGAGAGAATTCATGACAACCCTCCGCACCTCCATCGCTAAATGACAGATCTTAGGCACTGCGAGAATTCACGACAACCCTCCGCACCTCCATCACTAAATGACAGATCTTAGGCACTGAGAGAATTCACGACAACCCTCCGCACCTCCATCACTAAATGACAGATCTTAGGCACTGTGAGAATTCACGACAACCCTCCGCACCTCCATCACTAAATGACAGATCTTAGGCACTGCGAGAATTCATGGCAACCCTCCGCACCTCCATCACTAAACGACAGATCTTAGGCACTGCGAGAATTCATCACAACCCTCCGCACCTCCATCACTAAATGACAGATCTTAGGCACTGAGAGAATTCACGACAACCCTCCGCACCTCCATCACTAAATGACAGATCTTAGGCACTGTGAGAATTCATGACAACCCTCCGCACCTCCATCGCTAAATGACAGATCTTAGGCACTGCGAGAATTCACGGCAACCCTCCGCACCTCCATCGCTAAATGACAGATCTTAGGCACTGAGAGAATTCATGACAACCCTCCGCACCTCCATCGCTAAATGACAGATCTTAGGCACTGCGAGAATTCACGACAACCCTCCGCACCTCCATCGCTAAGTGACAGATCTTAGGCACTGCGAGAATTCATCACAACCCTCCGCACCTCCATCACTAAATGACAGATCTTAGGCACTGAGAGAATTCACGACAACCCTCCGCACCTCCATCACTAAATGACAGATCTTAGGCACTGTGAGAATTCATGACAACCCTCCGCACCTCCATCGCTAAATGACAGATCTTAGGCACTGCGAGAATTCATGGCAACCCTCCGCACCTCCATCACTAAATGACAGATCTTAGGCACTGCGAGAATTCACGACAACCCTCCGCACCTCCATCGCTAAGTGACAGATCTTAGGCACTGCGAGAATTCACGACAACCCTCCGCACCTCCATCGCTAAATGACAGATCTTAGGCACTGCGAGAATTCACAACAACCCTCCGCACCTCCATCACTAAATGACAGATCTTAGGCACTGCGAGAATTCACGACAACCCTCCGCACCTCCATCGCTAAATGACAGATCTTAGGCACTGCGAGAATTCATGGCAACCCTCCGCACCTCCATCACTAAATGACAGATCTTAGGCACTGCGAGAATTCACGACAACCCTCCGCACCTCCATCGCTAAGTGACAGATCTTAGGCACTGCGAGAATTCACGACAACCCTCCGCACCTCCATCGCTAAATGACAGATCTTAGGCACTGCGAGAATTCACGACAACCCTCCGCACCTCCATCACTAAATGACAGATCTTAGGCACTGCGAGAATTCACGACAACCCTCCGCACCTCCATCGCTAAATGACAGATCTTAGGCACTGAGAGAATTCATGACAACCCTCCGCACCTCCATCGCTAAATGACAGATCTTAGGCACTGCGAGAATTCACGACAACCCTCCGCACCTCCATCGCTAAATGACAGATCTTAGGCACTGAGAGAATTCACGACAACCCTCCGCACCTCCATCACTAAATGACAGATCTTAGGCACTGACAGAATTCATGGCAACCCTCCGCACCTCCATCACTAAATGACATATCTTAGGCACTGACAGAATTCATGATAACCCTCCACACCTCCATCACTAAATGACAGATCTTAGGCACTGTGAGAATTCATGACAACCCTCCGCACCTCCATCGCTAAATGACAGATCTTAGGCACTGTGAGAATTCATGACAACCCTCCGCACCTCCATCGCTAAATGACAGATCTTAGGCACTGTGAGAATTCATGACAACCCTCCGCACCTCCATCACTAAATGACAGATCTTAGGCACTGCGAGAATTTACGACAACCCTCCGCACCTCCATCACTAAATGACAGATCTTAGGCACTGATAGAATCCATGACAACCCTCCGCACCTCCATCACTAAATGACAGATCTTAGGCACTGTGAGAATTTACGACAACCCTCCGCACCTCCATCACTAAATGACAGATCTTAGGCACTGCGAGAATTCACGACAACCCTCCGCACCTCCATCGCTAAATGACAGATCTTAGGCACTGACAGAATTCATGACAACCCTCCGCACCTCCATCACTAAATGACAGATACTGCGAGAATTCATGACAACCCTCCGCACCTCCATCACTAAATGACAGATACTGCGAGTATCGTATTTACGCTACGCCGCCTCAACTGACAGGAGCAAGTGAAGTATTCACAAAGCACTTGCTCCGTAAGTTGCGGCGGCGTAGCGTAAATGGGGCCGGCGTAAGCCCGCGTAATTCAAATGTGGAAGGGGGGGCGTGTTTTACGTTAATGTATGATGACGTGACGTGATTGACTTTTTTTTACTAACAGCGCATGCGCCATCCGTGTACATATCCCAGTGTGCATTGCTCCCAAGTACGGCGCAACGACGTATTGGTTTCGACGCGAACGTAAATTACGTCCAGCCCTATTCGCGAACGACTTACGCAAACGACGTAAAAAAAAATCAAAAATCCAAGGCGGGAACGACGTCCACACTTAACATTGCGTGCGCCTCATAGAAAGCAGGAGCAACGTAACGCCGGAAAAACGCAAACGACGTAAAAAAAACTACCGCCGGGCGCACGTACGTTTGTGAATCGGCGTAACTAGGTAATTTGCATATTCTACGCCGAAAACGACGGGAAGCGCCACCTAGCGGCCAGCGTAAAAATGCACACACTGGGCCAGATTCAAGAAGCAATTGCGCCCGTGTAACCATAGGTTACACGGCGCAATTGCTGACTTGCGCCGGCGTAACGAGTTCTCCTGATTCAGGAACATCGCTACGCCGGCTGCAGCCTAAAATCTGCGTGGCATAAGGCTCTTATGCCACGCAGATTTTAGGCTGCATTCTAGCGATGACCGCTAGGGGGCGCTCCCATTGTGATCTGTGTATAGTATGCAAATCGCATACTAACGCCGATTCACAAACTTGCGTGGGCCCTGCGTACGCAAATTACGTAATTTGCGTACGTCGGGTTTCGCGTAACGTTACACATCCTAATAGCAGGCGCAGCCAATGCTATAGGATGGCCACGTTCCCGCGTCGCGACGTTCAAATTTTACGTCGTTTGCGTAAGTGGATCGTGAATGGCGCTGGACGCCATTCACGTTCACTTTGAAGCAAAATGACGTCCTTGCGACGTCATTTGCCGCAATGCACGTCGGGAAAGTTTCCCGATGGAGCATGCGCTCTACGCTCGGCGCGGGAGCGCGCCTAATTTAAATGATTTCCGCCCCCGGCGGGATCATTTACATTAGGCGCCCTTACGCCGGGCAACTTAACCCCCGCAATTTACGCAGCTTCTGCTTCGTGAATCGCGGGCAGCGCAGAAAATTACGCTGCCATGTGCCTGCGTAAGAAAGGCGCAGATTCTTACTGAATCTGGGCCACTATTATACGCCGCCGCATTCGAATTACGTCGGCGGAGGAAGCCTATTTTTTCAACGTATCTGCCTTTGAGAATCGGCGTAAAGATACGCCGGCGCAGATTTGAATTTACAGCGGCGTATCTGGAGATACGCCGCTGTAAATGCTACCTGAATCTAGCCCATTATTTTTTTGATTCTTTGATAGAGTGTAAGCTCTGCGGGTTAGATGACCTGGGGATTATACTGTATATCGCATATAGAGTGTAAGCTCTGTGGGTCAGTGGATCATACTGTAGAGTGTAAGCTCTGTGGGTCAGTGGATCATACTGTAGAGTGTAAGCTCTGTGGGTCAGTGGATCATACTGTAGAGTGTAAGCTCTGTGTCGCCCGCAGGGTGTGTGGCGTTGTACACGGTGTGCCTGTAATCTCCTGAGTGGATGATGACGCCTCTATCCCGGGAACATCTCCGTACGGCGGTCTGGCGTCCCCCCGGGCGAGACGCGCACAGCGCACAAAGTTGTCACAGACGTCTCTTTGTTCATTGTTCCTCCCAACGCCGGGGAACAAAAGAACCATTTTCCCCGATCTTCCCCGAGACCGAGGAATAATCATGAAATGTTCCGGCAGGAATCTGGTGAGAGAAACTACAAAGAGTTCCACAGACGACCCGCGCTGGGCGGAGCCCCCCGCACGATGCAATCCCATCCGGGCTCGTCGGGCGCAATCCTGACGGTTACACCGCGCGCTGACGGGGGGGGGGACAACCCCGCGAACGAGTTGGATTGTAGCGTTGCTCTCGGCATCTTACGCTTCATAGTTAAAGAAGAGCTCCCTGCAGTTCTTATTTCTGCCACTAGAGGTCCTCAGTCTGATGGCCAACCTCATTCAGCCCACGTCTTCAGGTGATCCCGGACGAGCCCCCCTGACTGGCCATTGAAAGGAGAAGCGGCGCGATCATGAGCTCATCTCTCTGCTCTCTCCTCCTATCAGCACACTGACTATCTGATTGGCTGCTTGTACTGTACTCCCTCTCCTAATCTGAGCTCTGCTGTACAGGGACTACAAGTGACTGATACCAGGTCCTGCTTGTATCTAAATATATATTTCATGAGGTATAATAATTACAGAGCCGCGTTCATTTGTGTCTTTCATGGCCTCATACAGCGAGGAGCACTTCCTCCCTCACTGACAGGGGTGTTTGGTACAGTAAGTGATGGGAAATCCACTTCCTGTTGTTGCTATGGGACAGGAAGAGAAGGGAAATCTTCCAATAGGGGACACTAGTTCTCTTGACAACCAGGGATTCCCCAATTTTGAGAGATTTCCACTCACTTCCTGTTGTTGCTATGGGACAGGAAGTAAAGAGAAATCTTCCAATGGGGGGGCACAACCCAGGATTGCCTCGATTTGAAGTGATTAACTCTCACTTCCTGTTCTGGCTATGGGACAGGAAGTGAAGGGAAATCTCCCCAATGGGGACACTAGTTCTGGTGAGAGCCATGGATTCCCTCAATTTGTAGGGATTTCCTCTCACTTCCTGTTCTGGCTATGGGACAGGAAGTGACGGGGAATCTTCCAATGGGGACACTAGTTCTGGTGAGAGCCAGGGATTCCCTCAATTTGTAGGGATTTCCTCTCACTTCCTGTTCTGGCTATGGAACAGGAAGTGACGGGGAATCTTCCAATGGGGACACTAGTTCTGGTGAGAGCCAGGGATTCCCTCAATTTGTAGGGATTTCCTCTCACTTCCTGTTCTGGCTATGGAACAGGAAGTGACAGGGAATCTTCCAATGGGGACACTAGTTCTGATGACAACCAGGGATTCCCCTAATTTGGAGGGATTTCCTCTCACTTCCTGTTCTGGCTATGGGACAGGGAGTGAAGGAAAATCTTCCAATGGGGACACTAGTTCTGGTGAGAGCCAGGGATTCCCTCAATTTGGAAATATTTCCTCTCATTTCCTGTTCTGGCTTCGGGACAGGAAGTAAAGGGGAATCTTCCAATGGGGACACTATTCTGGTGACAACCAGGGATTCCCCTAATTTGGAGTGATTTCCTCTCACTTCCTGTTCTGGCTATGGGACTTCTCGTCTTATAGCCACGGGAAGTGAGAGGAAGTCCCCCCAGATTAAGGGATTCCCTAGTTGTCACCAGAAGTATCATCCCCATTGGAAGATTTTTCCTCTATTCCTGTTCTGGTGACATCTGTAACATTTTGGATTTCCCATCACTTCCTGTACCACAGCAACAACAGGAAGTGAGAGGAAATCCCTCCAAAATTAGGTAATCCCTAGTTGTCTCCTCACTTCCTGTTCCACATCCACAACAGTAAGTGGGAGGAAATCCCTCCAAAGTGAGGGAACCCTAGTTGTCACCAGATGTAGTGTCCCCATTGGAAGATGTGTTCTCTATTCCTATTCTGGTGATATCTGTAACATTTTGGATTTCCCTTCACTTCCTGTATCAAATCCACAACAGGAAGTCAGAGGAAATCCCTCCAAAGTGAGGGAATCCCTAGTTGTGCCCTCACTTCCTGTCCCATAACCAGAACGGGAAGTAAGAGGAAATCCTTCCAAAGTGAGGGAATCCCTAGTTGTCCCCTCACTTCCTGTCCCATAGCTAGAACAGGAAGTGAGAGGAAATCCCTCCAAATTAAGGGAATCCCTAGTTTTCACCAGAAGTAGTGTCCCCATTGGAATTTTTTTCCTCTATTCCTGTTCTGGTGAGATCTGTAACATTTTGGATTTCCCTTCACTTCCTGTACCAAATCCACAACAGGAAGTGAAAGGAAATCCCTACAAATTAGGGAAATCCCTAGTTGTCCCCTCACTTCCTGTCCCATAGCCAGAACAGGAAGTAAGAGGAAATCTTTCCAAAGTGAGGCAATCCCTAGTTGTCCCCTCACTTCCTGTCCCATAGCCAGAACAGGAAGTAAGAGGAAATCCTTCCAAAGTGAGGGAATCCCTAGTTGACCCCTCACTTCCTGTGCCATAGCCAGAACAGGAAGTAAGAGGAAATCCTTCCAAAGTGAGGCAATCCCTAGTTGTCCCCTCACTCCCTGTCCCATAGCCAGAACAGGAAGTAAGAGGAAATCCTTCCAAAGTGAGGGAATCCCTAGTTGTCCCCTCACTTCCTGTCCCATAGCTAGAACAGGAAGTAAAAGGAAATCTTTCCAAAGTGAGGGAATCCCTAGTTGTTTCCTCACTTCCTGTCCCATAGCTAGAACAGGAAGTAAGAGGAAATCCTTCCAAAGTGAGGGAATCCCTAGTTGTCCCCTCACTTCCTGTCCCATAGCCAGAACAGGAAGTAAGAGGAAATCCTTCCAAAGTGAGGGAATCCCTAGTTGTCCCCTCACTTCCTGTCCCATAGCCACAACAGGAAGTGAGAGGAAATCCCTCCAAATTAAGGAAATCCCTAGTTTTCACCAGAAGTAGTGTCCCCATTGGAATTTTTTTCCTCTATTCCTGTTCTGGTGAGATCTGTAACATTTTGGATTTCCCTTCACTTCCTGTACCAAATCCACAACAGGAAGTGAAAGGAAATCCCTACAAATTAGGGAAATCCCTAGTTGTCCCCTCACTTCCTGCCCCATAGCTAGAACAGGAAGTAAGAGGAAATCCTTCCAAAGTGAGGGAATCCCTAGTTGTCCCCTCACTTCCTGTCCCATATCCAGAACAGGAAGTAAGAGGAAATCCCTCCAAATTAATCCCTAGTTTTCACCAGAAGTAGTGTCCACATTGAAAAGAGGCGTCAGGAGATCAGCAGCACTGAGACGCTACAAGGGATTCATTGAAAACTCAAAGCAAACTAAAAAAATATAAATCAATAAAAATAAATCGGATGTGTTATGGCGAGCGATGCGGAGGACACGGGATGGTCGCTGGACGCAGCGGAGTCATCGGAGGATCTTTGGGGGGGGAGGGGTAGACGATGACGGGGGAGGTGAAGACGTCTCACACCTGATAACGGATGCTGGAGACTCGCACAGCTCCCCCCCCCCCCCCGCGGACTCTCAAGGCCGGCCGGCGATATTATTAGTTGTGGGAACGGCGGGCCGGCGCCGCTCAGAACGGGTCTGTTGTGGCCTCGCCGTCCGCGACCAGAAAATATTCCGTTATTTTGTATCAAGAGAACCTCCACCGCTGTAACTTTGGGCGCAAGTTCAGTATGCAGAAAGAACTTGCGCCCTTAGTTACGGCGGCGTAACGTATGTGTGGCGGCGTAAGCCCGCCTTATTCAAATGGGGATGTTGGGGGCGTGTTTTATTTAAATTTTACTTGACCCCGCGTATTTTGACGTTTTTTTTTTAACGGCACATGCGCCGCCCGTAAAATATCCCAGTGTGCATTGCTCCAAATCACATCGCAAGGACGTGTTGGATTCGACGTGAACGTAAATGAAGTCCAGCCCTGTTCGCGAATGACTTACGCAAACGACGTAAAATTTCAAAACTCGGCGCGGGAAAACGACGGCCATACTTAACATTAGCTACGCCTCATATAGCAGGGGTAACTATACGCCGGAAAAAGCCGAACGCAAACGACGTAAAAAAAAAATGCGCCGGCGGGACGTACGTTTCTGAATCGGCGTAAATACCTCATTAGCATATTCCTTGCGTAACTATACGGAAGCGCCACCTAGCGGCCAGCGTGATTATGCAGCTTAAGATACGACGGTGTAAGAGACTTACGCCGGTCGGATCTTAGGGAAATCTATGCGTAACTGATTCTACGAATCAGGCGCATAGATACGACGGCCCGCACTCAGAGATACGCAGTCCTTATAAGCTCCGCCTCCTACGGTATATGTAGCGCAGCAGGAAGGCGATGAACTCCTAGATAATTTGTATAGAATTAAGTACTTTCTATTGGATGAGAAGTGGAGGTTCAGGGCGGAGCCAACATCCCGCGTCGCTCCGTACACCAGTCCTGATTCCGGAGTTACAGAATGGAAAGAGATGGTTGCCGTGGGCAACGTCACTTCTTTTCCTTGGATCCAGAATTTCTCAGGCTGTGACACTGGAAGTAGAGCATCATGTGTGGGGATGTGCTGCCACCTGCTGGTTATATTGGAGATGACAGTCGGTATTTGGTGATTTCATGGGGTGACATGTGTGGGGATGTGATACCCCCTGCTGGTTAGATGGGGGATGACAGTCTATCAGGGGCTGGTGATATCCTGGGTGCTGCCACCTGCTGGTTATATTGGAAATGAGAGCCAATTTGTAATGGCGATATCCTGGCTGTCCTATGGGAGGATGTGTGGCCACCTATTGTTTACTATTAGATGGTTAGTCAGTGGATGGTGATGCCCCAGGCTTCATGTGTGAGGAGTGTGCTGCCACCTGCTGGTTATATTAGAGATGACAGTCAGGCAGTGGATGATGATTGATAACATAAATGCCATTTTTGGGGGTGTGTGCTGCCACCTGCTGGTTATATTGGTGAGGACAGTCAGTCAGCGGGTGGTAATATCCTGGATGCCTTTTGTCAGGGTGTGCTGCCACCTGCTGGTTATACTAGAGATGACAGTCAGTCAGTAGGTGGCGATGTCCTGGGTGCAATGTGTCAGGGTGTGCTGCCACCTGCTGGTTATATTGGAGATGACAGTCAGTCAGTAAGTGGCGATGTCCTGGGTGCAATGTGTCAGGGTGTGCTGCCACCTGCTGGTTATATTGGAAATGATGGTTATTTGGTTGATGGATGCCATGTGTAGGCATGTGCTAAGTGGGGGGAGGGTGCTGCCACCTTCTGGTTATATTGGAGATGACAGTCAGGCAGTGGATGATGATTAATAACATAGATGCCATTTTTGGGGGGTGTGCTGCCACCTGCTGGTTATATTGAAGATGAAGGTCAGTTGGCTGGTGGCGATCTCCCCATGTGTGGAGGTTAACTGCCACCTGCTGGTTATATTGGTGAAGTCAGTCAGCGGGTGGTAATATCCTGGATGCCTTTTGTCAGGGTGTGCTGCCACCTGCTGGTTATATTGGAGATGACAGTCAGTGAGCGGGTGGTGATTCTGGGAGTAATATGTGGTAGTCTGCTTCCACCTGCTGGTTATATTGGAGATGACAGTCTGTCAATGGGTGGTGATATCTTAGGTGCCCCCTATGTGTGAGGGGTGGGGGGGAGTGCTGCCACCTGCTGGTTATATTGGACATGACAGTCAGGCAGTGGATGATGAGATGCCATTTTTGGGGGGTGTGCTGCCACCTCCTGGCTATATTGAAGATGAAGGTCAGTTGGCTGGTGGCGCTCTCCCCATGTGTGAAGGTTTTACTGCCACCTGCTGGTTATATTGGTGAGGACAGTCAGTCAGCGGGTGGTAATATCCTGGATGCCTTTTGTCAGGGTGTGCTGCCACCTGCTGGTTATATTGGAGATGACACTCTATCAATGGGTGGTGATATCTTAGGTGCCCCTATGTGTGAGGGGTTTTGGGGGGAGTGCTGCCACCTGCTGGTTATATTGGAGATTATGGTCAGTTTGTAACAGTGATATGCTGTCTCCATATATAGGGATGTGCTGCCCCCTATTGGTTATTTTGCAGAGGACTGTCAGTCCGTGGATGATGATATTATTGATGGCGCTACCACATCCTGGTTATGTTGGAGATGAAGGTCAGTTGGTTGGTAGTAATAGTGGTAATATCTCCATGTGTGGAAGTTTACTGCCACCTGCTAGTTATATTGAAGATAACAGTCAGTTAGTGGGGGGGGGGGTTGGGGGGAGGATATTCTGGGTATCATATATGGCAGTGATGGCGAACCTTGGCACCCCAGATGTTTTGGAACTACATTTCCCATGATGCTCAACTACACGGCAGAGTGCATGACCATCATGGGACATGTAGTTCCAAAACATCTGGGAGGCCAAGGTTCGCCCTCACTGATATATGGGGATGTGCTGCCACCTGCTGGTTACATTGGAGATAACAGTCTGTCAATGGGTGGTGATATCTTAGGAACCATATATGGGGGTGTGCTGCCACCTTCTGGTTACATTGGAGATAATGATCATGTCAGGGAATGTAGTGGACCAGACTGTGTGACTGCAAAGAGGAGACCCAAAACGTATATATAGGTAAAAATATAGTCATTTATTAAGAAAAGGGAATAACACACAACCACCTCCAACAGAACACAATAAATAAACCAATAAACAGTGACCCAAAGATAACTAAAAGACACTATGTACAGTGATGGGAGATACCGTAATCGTAAACAGGCCAGGCCGAGGCCATACACAGGGAGATCAGAAGATAGACGAGGACGGGGGATGAACAGCTCCACCTCTTAGGCTCCATACACACTCGTTATACAGCCCACCATCGCTCCACAGGGAGACAGAACGGTGATCGGTCAATGTAATCAAACAGATCCCCGTCCTGACAGGGGAGGAGAGAGAGATCTGCTGTTCTTTGTGATCAGGAACAGCGATCTCTCTCCTCCTCTAGTCAGTCCCCTCCCCCCCAGAGTTAGAAACACCTCCCAGGGAGCACATTTAACCCCTTGATCACCCCCCCCCCCTAGTGTTAACCCCTTCCCTACCCATGTCATGTATACAGTAATCAGTGCATTTGTAGAAGGAGGAGAAAGCATTTCCACAGTCTCCCCTCCCCTAGTGATCAGACTGTACATTGTAACTTTGTAGGAGAATAAATCATTTCCTCAGTCTCCCCCTCCCCCAGTGATCAGACTGTACATTGTAACTTTGTAGCAAGTCACAAGATGCGAGGCTTCAGCAGGGGGCTGATCTGTATCAGACATTTGGGAACACAGCTAAATAAATGCACAGGCACCAAGAATTACACGAATGTGTCATCTCGGCCCAGAAAGCTGACGGTGACCCTGGATGATGCCTGAACAAAGATGGCGCCGTCCTTCTGGAGAGAGAGATAGAGATGAAGACATTGGGGCAGATTCAGATAGGAGATACGACGGTCGGATCTATGCGCCTGATTCATAGAATCAGGTTACGCATAGATCTCCCTAAGATCCGCCAGGTGTAAGTGACTTACACCGTCGGATCTTAGGCTGCATTCTCCCGCTGGCCGCTAGGTGGCGCTTCGCTTTGTATACGCGACGAATATGCAAATTCCGATTTCCGCCGATTCAGAAACGAACGCCCGCCCGTCGCTTTTTTTTTTTACGTCGTTTGCGTTCGGCTTTTTCCGGCGTATAGTTACCCCTTCTATATGCGGCGTATCCAATGTTAAGTATGGCCGTCGTTCCCGCGCCAAGTTTTGAATTTTTTACGTCGTTTGCGTAAGTCGTTTGCGAATACGGATGGACGTAATTTACGTTCACGCCGAAACCAATGACGTCCTAGCGACGTCATTTGGAGCATGCGCACTGGGGAAAATCGCGGCCGGCGCATGCGCAGTACGATCGGCGCGGGGACGCGCCTGATTTAAATTGTAGACGGCCCCTAGCCGCAGAATTTGAATTCCGCCGGGGGATTTACGATACGCCGGCGCAACTTTAGAGGCAAGTGCTTTCTGAATACAGCACTTGCCTCAAAAACTTGCGATGGCGGATCGTAAATCAGATAGATTACGCGGAATCTAAAGATCCGCTTCCCTATCTGACTCTACCCCATTGTTGGGGGGGGGGGGGGGGAGTACTGTGATATGTGTGAGACGTCTCCCCAATCCATCATACCTGGTGACATGGTGTCACACTCTCCTATATAGGAAGAGACGGGGCCTGGCTGACACTTTGCTCCTAGTTCTGTGACAGACCACATGACGGGCTCCTCGGGGGAGGGTCACAGAGGTCAGCCCCTCCCACTAGACTGCATGAAACCACACCCCTATCTATAAGAACCAATGGTTGGGGTCAGGTGGGCGGTACATGGGTGGAGCCACCTCCAGCCTGCGCGGTTCCCTCATTTCCATTACTGTACCATTGTTCTGCGGTGTGAGGAGGCCCCCAAAATAGTGCCCACCCCCCCTCCAGTGTGAGGGGGCCCCCAAAATAGTGCCCACCCCCCCTCCAGTGTGAGGGGACCCCTCATCTGAAGTCATTCCTACAAATCAGCTGCCATTTTTTTTAAAAACACGCCCCCTCTACTTCTACACGTGGGTGGGGAAGGCTAGACGTTTGAAAGAGCTCCTGCGCATGCGCTGTGCGTAGCTGGAAGCCGCAGCGGGAGATCACGTGGTGCCCGGGCCATTTGGAAGGATCTGCGCGTGCGTGGCGTCCTGCGTGGGTCACGTGCCTGGAGAGGCGCTGGTGGGGTCCGTGGTGCGCGTGCGCCGGCCGACAGGTGGCGCAGTCACGTGGTGTCCTTGTCCAGGGGCGGAGGATGGCGCGCACGTAACGCGGCGACGGCCCCGGGCGGTAGTGAGACGTGCGCGCTCCCGAAGCTGGTAGCTGAGCAGCTATGGCGGAGGGGGGAGGAGAGCTGGTGTCGGTACCGGAACCGGAGAGTCAGAAGAACGAGCTCGGGGAGCTGCTGAAGACTCCGCTGAGGAAGGGAGACGAGTGGTGAGAGAGGAAGGGGGGTCACCGGAGGGGCCCGGGATGGGGGAGGGGCACTGTGCTGTATCATCACTGGCTGGCCGGGGGCCTTAAAGTGATAACTCCTCCCTCAGGAGCCTGACTAGGGGCCACAAGGGCCCCAGACCTCTACAGGAGGAGGAGACCATACATGGATTGGGTGGACAATCCTCAGATCTCTCTGTGATTGGTTGGGGGGGACCAGCCATCTCCATTATTAGAGGAGAACAGAACATCAGCTGAAAAATTCCAACCGGCACATTGTGTCATCCACCTCTTCCTATAGGGCCGTCATCTTCATCTGTATAATCATGAGACCGGGGACGGCTGGCAGAGGGAAGTGATGAGACCGGGAGATGGGGGGGGGACTGAGGGTGGTGAGACCGGGAGATGGGGGATACTGAGGCTGGCAGATGAGGGTGGTGAGACGGGGAAATGGGGAGGTACTGAGGGTGGTGAGACGGGGGTGGTGATATGGGGGGTCCTGAGGGTGGTGAGATGGGGGGTACTGAGGGTGGTGAGACTGGGAGATGGGGGGGGTACTGAGGCTGGCAGCTGAGGGTGGTGAGACGGGGAAATGGGGGGTACTGAGGGTGGTGAGACGGGGAAATGGGGGGTACTGAGGGTGGTGAGATGGGGGGTCCTGAGGGTGGTGAGACGGTGATATGGGGGGTCCTGAGGGTGGTGATATGGGGGTTCCTGAGGGTGGTGAGATGGGGGCTACTGAGGGTGGTGCGACCGGGAGATGGGGGGGGGGGGGCTGCGGGTGGTGAGATGGGGGGGGGGGTACTGAGGCTGGCGGGTGGGGAGATGGGGGGATACTGAGGCTGGCAGATGAGGGTGGTGAGATTGGGGGGATACTGAGGCTGGCAGATGAGGGTGGTGAGATGGGGGGGGGGGGGGGTACTGAGGCTGGCAGATGACGGTGGTGAGATGGGGGGGGATACTGAGGCTGGCAGATTAGGGTGGTGAGGCCCGGGAGATGGGGGGGGGGACTGAGGCTGGTAGATGATGGGGGGGGGGGGGGTACTGAGGCTGGGAGATGGGAGGGGGTACTGAGGCTGGCAGAGGAGGGTGGTGAGACCGGCTAATAAGGGTGATGGGGTACTGAGGCTGGTAGATTTTGTTGATGAGACCGGGAGATGGGGTACTGAGGGGGGTGGTGAGACGGAAGATAGGGTACTGAGGGGGTTGGGGGTGAGACTGGGAGATGGGGGGGGGGGGGGTTGGGCGGTGAGACTGGGAGATGGGGGGGTTGGGGGTGAGACTGGGAGATGTGGGGGGGGGGGTGGGGGGGAGACTGGGAGATGGGAGAGATGAGTTTGGGGGGGGGGGGTGAGATATAGGGATGAGTTTTATCCCCACAGTGATTGGATGCAGGGCCGCCATATTCTTCTGAGCTGTGCACAGGGCCATTCATACCAACAACCTCACGTGGGGCCCCTTGACTCCCACACCAGGGAGGGGCACACAAACCTTATCTACGAGGTCCTCCTATACCTCACTGCTTAGGGCCACATGGGCCCCGACTCCCTCTTTACAGGAACCCTTATCTGGTGTAAAGGGGCCTCTCCCTGATCATGACACGGCGGAGTGACAGCCGGAAGGGTCACCAGCTGAACCCGGAATACGGCTGGCGGGAGAATGTGGAGAATGAAGCCGAGCTCCAGGCCCCTCTGATGCCAGTCACATGACTTCCATGCCAAGGAAGGTCAGGTGACTTGGGGAATCGCACTGCAAGCAGAGCCAACCAATCGGAGGAGGAGAGAGAACCCGACATTGTGGTCATGTGACCAGCATCAGAGGGGGGCCACGCAGCCAGGTGTGCGCAGTGTCTGTAGATGGCGGGTGGCTTCTATGGGTTGTGTATTTTGTCACCCTCGTTCTGCTTAATAACAGTTCTGGAGAGCCCGAGGGCCACATGGGGCCCTTTGCAGACCCCAGCATTCAGCAGTGAAAACGTTAAGATTCCAGTAGATCCACATAGAACTCTACAGACCGTCACTGGATATATCCACATAGAACTCCACAGACAGACACTGGATATATCCACATAGAACTCTACAGACAGTCACTGGATATATCCACATAGAACTCCACAGACAGTCACTGGATATATCCACATAGAACTCTACAGACAGTCACTGGATATATCCACATAGAACTCTACAGACAGTCACTGGATATATCCACATAGAACTCTACAGACAGTCACTGGATATATCCACATAGAACTCTACAGACAGTCACTGGATATATCCACATAGAACTCTACAGACAGTCACGGGATATATCCACATAGAACTCTACAGACAGTCGCTGGATATATCCACATAGAACTCTACAGACAGTCGCTGGATATATCCACATAGAACTCTACAGACAGTCACTGGATATATCCACATAGAACTCTACAGACGGACACTGGATATATCCACATAGAACTCTACAGACAGACACTGGATATATCCACATAGAACTCTACAGACAGTCGCTGGATATATCCACATAGAACTCTACAGACAGTCACTGGATATATCCACATAGAACTCTACAGACCGTCACTGGATATATCCACATAGAACTCTACAGACAGTCGCTGGATATATCCACATAGAACTCTACAGACAGTCGCTGGATATATCCACATAGAACTCTACAGACAGTCACTGGATATATCCACATAGAACTCTACAGACAGTCACTGGATATATCCACATAGAACTCTACAGACGGTCACTGGATATATCCACATAGAACTCTACAGACGGTCACTGGATATATCCACATAGAACTCTACAGACAGTCGCTGGATATATCCACATAGAACTCTACAGACAGTCTCTGGATATATCCACATAGAACTCTACAGACAGTCTCTGGATATATCCACATAGAACTCTACAGACAGTCACGGGATATATCCACATAGAACTCTACAGACAGTCGCTGGATATATCCACATAGAACTCTACAGACAGTCGCTGGATATATCCACATAGAACTCTACAGACAGTCACTGGATATATCCACATAGAACTCTACAGACGGACACTGGATATATCCACATAGAACTCTACAGACAGACACTGGATATATCCACATAGAACTCTACAGACAGTCGCTGGATATATCCACATAGAACTCTACAGACAGTCACTGGATATATCCACATAGAACTCTACAGACCGTCACTGGATATATCCACATAGAACTCTACAGACAGTCGCTGGATATATCCACATAGAACTCTACAGACAGTCGCTGGATATATCCACATAGAACTCTACAGACAGTCACTGGATATATCCACATAGAACTCTACAGACAGTCACTGGATATATCCACATAGAACTCTACAGACGGTCACTGGATATATCCACATAGAACTCTACAGACGGTCACTGGATATATCCACATAGAACTCTACAGACAGTCGCTGGATATATCCACATAGAACTCTACAGACAGTCTCTGGATATATCCACATAGAACTCTACAGACAGTCTCTGGATATATCCACATAGAACTCTACAGACAGTCACCGGATATATCCACATAGAACTCTACAGACAGTCACTGGATATATCCACATAGAACTCTACAGACAGTCACTGGATATATCCACATAGAACTCTACAGACAGTCACTGGATATATCCACATAGAACTCTACAGACAGTCACTGGATATATCCACATAGAACTCTACAGACAGTCACTGGATATATCCACATAGAACTCTACAGACAGTCACCGGATATATCCACATAGAACTCTACAGACCGTCACTGGATATATCCACATAGAACTCTACAGACAGTCGCTGGATATATCCACATAGAACTCTACAGACAGTCACTGGATATATCCACATAGAACTCTACAGACGGACACTGGATATATCCACATAGAACTCTACAGACAGACACTGGATATATCCACATAGAACTCCACAGACAGTCACTGGATATATCCACATAGAACTCTACAGACCGTCACTGGATATATCCACATAGAACTCTACAGACAGTCGCTGGATATATCCACATAGAACTCTACAGACAGTCGCTGGATAGATCCACATAGAACTCTACAGACAGTCACTGGATATATCCACATAGAACTCTACAGACAGTCGCTGGATATATCCACATAGAACTCTACAGACAGTCGCTGGATCTGATACAATGTTATCATGTCGGCGGGTTCTTCTCCTGTTGGTAACATTGTATACATTGTATCCTTCCATCTATATGTGAGGTATTGGGACACGGAGCATTGATTCAGGAAAATCCTGCGGGTGTGGCATGTGTTCTATCTGTATACCGCCATCGCAGCCAATCGGGTGCCGGCAGTGCTGATTGCGGCATGGAGGGAGAATCTGGTTGTCTTCTCTCGGACACTTTGGGACTCGTTATCGGCGGTTGGTTTTAGATAACGTCCAGCAGAAATTTCTTATCTGAAGAGGCCGGGAGATTTATTTATAACTCTGGAAATATGTCCTTCGCTGGGTACAGGAAGGCCTATGACCCCGAGTGACACCCTTACCCCACACGGGGGCACCTAGAGAGCGGAGGAAAGGCGTGGGAGTGGATTATGACCCCGAGGGACACCATTACCCCACACGGGGCACCTAGAGAGCAGAGGAAAGGATGGGAGCGGATTGTGAGCCCGAGTGACACCCTTACCCCACACGGGGCACCTAGAGAGCGGAGGAAAGGATGGGAGCGGATTATGACCCCGAGTGACACCCTTACCCCACACGGGGCACCTAGAGAGTGGAGGAAAGGATGGGAGCGGATTATGACCCCGAGTGACACCATTACCCCACACGGGGCACCTAGAGAGCGGAGGAAAGGATGGGAGCGGATTGTGACCCTGAGTGACACCCTTACCCCACACGGGGCACCTAGAGAGCAGAGGAAAGGATGGGAGCGGATTGTGAGCCCGAGTGACACCCTTACCCCACACGGGGCACCTAGAGAGTGGAGGAAAGGATGGGAGCGGATTATGACCCCGAGTGACACCCTTACCCCACACGGGGCACCTAGAGAGCAGAGGAAAGGATGGGAGCGGATTATGACCCCGAGTGACACCATTACCCCACACGGGGCACCTAGAGAGCGGAGGAAAGGATGGGAGCGGATTGTGACCCTGAGTGACACCCTTACCCCACACGGGACACCTGGAGACAGAGGAAAGGAGTGGGAGTGGATTGTGACCCCGTTACCCAACACAGGGCATTTAGAGAGCAGAGGAAAAGAGTGAAAGCGGATTATGACCCCGAGTGACACAATTACCCCACACGGGGCATCTAGAGAGGAAAGGATGGGAGCGGATTATTACCCCGAGTGACACCATTACCCCACATGGGTAGAGAGCAGAGGAAAGGAGTGGGAGTGGATTGTGACCGGGTTACCCCACACGGGGCACCCAGAGAGCAGAGGAAAGGATGGGAGCGACCTATGACCCTGAGTGACACCATTACCCCACACAGGGCATCTAGAGAGTGGAGGCAAGGATGGGAGCGACCTATGACCCCAAGTGACACCATTACCCCACACAGGGCATCTAGAGAGCAGGGGAAAGGAGTGGGAGCGTCGCCCATTGCAGGAATTATCTGCTTGTCGTGAGATTCACAGCCCATGTTACTTCCATCGCTCCTCCCGTAATCCCATCCCCCAGCTCCCACCAGGCCCCTGTGCACGTCTGTGTCAAAAGTGGGGCACTTAAGCGCTCCTGAAGTGTGCCCGCCTCTCCTGAGGCTCGGTGATGGCAGGGCTTTGGATCACACAGCTTTATTCAGACACACAAGCTTGGTGGCTTACTGCAGTCTTGATGAGTGTAGACTGTGGCGTCTGGTTGCATCGACTCTTTATTTGATTACAGGAGTCCATGGCGGGTCTATAGTCGGTGTCGGGGATGTTGGGTGTGATCATTTTATTACGGGAGTCCATGGCGGGTCTATAGACGGTGTCGGGGATGTTGGGTGTGATCATTTTATTACGGGAGTCCATGGCGGGTCTATAGACGGTGTCGGGGATGTTGGGTGTGATCATTTTATTACGGGAGTCCATGGCGGGTCTATAGACGGTGTCGGGGATGTTGGGTGTGATCATTTTATTACGGGAGTCCATGGCGGGTCTATAGACGGTGTCGGGGATGTTGGGTGTGATCATTTTATTACGGGAGTCCATGGCGGATCTATAGACGGTGTCGGGGATGTTGGGTGTGATCATTTTATTACGGGAGTCCATGGCGGATCTATAGACGGTGTCGGGGATGTTGGGTGTGATCATTTTATTACGGGAGTCCATGGCGGGTCTATAGACGGGGATGTTGGGTGTGATTGTTTTATTACAGGAGTCCATGGCAGGTCTATAGTCGGGGATGTTGGGTGTGATCGTTTGTTTCATAGGAGAGGCTGCAGATTAATGGCATGTTTATGTAAGTTCATTATTGATTTGGATGGAGTCAGGGTGACACCCAGTGTTGGAGGGTTTCCACCCTCTCTGAGAATTTCTGTGTGACGGATTTATCAATACGGAAATAACTTGAAGTGCCGCCAATCACAGGACAGTCAGGTCAGTGAATTGTGCTCTAAGGCAGGGCAACAGAGGGGTCATGGGAATACCCCCCCCTTTTTTTCCCCCCACCTTTTGCTCTCCAGCCACTCCAACCAGTCAACAGGAAGGGTCATTCCAGGGATCTTCAAACTGCGGCCCTCTAGCTTTTGTGGAACTACATGTCCCATGAGGCATTGGGAAAATCTGACATTCACAGACATGATTAGGCATGATGGGAACTGTAGTTTCCGAACTGGAGGGCCATAGTTTGGAGACCTAGAGCTTGCATTGAGGACTCTTGACCCCCCCCCCCCAATGTGACATCTCGGGGCCAATAACAAGCTCCTATGATGTCACATGACAGAAGTTGAGAGGGGCTGTTCTTCCAGTCGCAGGGATCTTCAAACTATGGCCCTCCAGCTGTTGTGGAACTACATGTCCCATGAGGCATTGTAAAGCTCAGACATGATTAGGCATGATGGGAATTGTAGTTCCCAAGCAACTGGGGGGCCAGAGTTTGGAGACCTAGAGCTTACATTGAGGACTCTTGACCCCCCCCCATATGTGACATCTCAGGGCCAATAACAAGCTCCTATGATGTCACATGACAGAAGTCTTTAGGGGGGTTGAGAGGGGCCATTCCAGTCGCAGGGATCTTCAAACTACTCCCCCCCCCCCCCCCCATGTGACAGCTCAGGGCCAATAACAAGCTCCTATGATGTCACATGACCGAAGTTGAGGGGGTGCTGAGAGGGGTCATCTGCTCCTCCTATATTGGGTTTAAAAAAACGTAATTTGAGATTTGTCTGGGCATCTCCTGGTCTGTGGGGTGTGCAGGTTGCAGCGGGGCGTTTGCTCTACGTCTAAATTTATTACCGTATTTATCGGGGTAAAGCGTGCACCGCCGTATAGCCACCCCCAACCTAGAAGGGAAATTTGAGGAAAAAAGAAAATACTTCATTTGAATGCCCCACGTCGGTGTCTTGCCCGGCGTCCATCGGCGGCCTTGTCGTCCTTCTGCAGCCTTGGTGGTGTCCTCCCCGCTTCTCCCGCGCTGTTTCTGAGCCGATCCCCGCTTCCCGCGCTGTGTTTGAATGCCGCCGCCGACATATGACGAGCGCAGTACACTCGGGAACGCTCGGCTCCTCTCGCATAGGAGGCGGCACAGGGCGTGACCGCGAGGGGAGCTGAGCCTGGCCGAGTGTACTACGCTCGGTATATGTTGGCGGCAAGGTTCAAACACAGCTCGGGTATCGGCGTATATCGCGCACCCACGATTTATTTTAAGAGGAAAAAAGTGCGCGGTATACGCCGATAAATACAGTATATGGGACTTGTATTCCTATAGATGAAATGTACAGGCCGGTGTCATCACACTCTGGGCCCAGGTTGTTGTGATTTTTTTTTTTGCCGTGTAATGACGGTGTCGGGTTGGGCAAGCTGAGAGACGCCGGCCACAGATTGCACAAGACGAAACATCCCTGGGAGGGGGCAGGATGAGGGAGTGTGCAGCCAGTAAATGAAAGTAAAAGCAGAGAGACTTGTTTACCGTCGTATCTGGAGCATTGTATGTCGTCATCCCTTCAATATTAACCCCGCTGGGGGAGTGACAGGACCCCGTCCAGTCTGTGCGATCGTTCACACCACCCAGTGTGTATGTGTTACCCCACATGCGCAATCCGCTCCGTTCACCTACATTGCTGATAATGGAGCAGAAATAAAATCTTTGCAAATTCAGACTTCTATTGTACCAATGAGATTCACAGCTATTCTCCATCTTTATTATATGTGAGAAACCGGGTCTGTACACCCGCTGTGCCCATTATGAGTGGTTCCCACCATCCCTGTGCTGAGTTCCCGGGTCTGTACACCCGCTGTGCCCCATTATGAGGGGTTCCCACCATCCCTGTGCCAAGTTCCCGGGTCTGTACACCCGCTGTGCCCCATTATGAGGGGTTCCCACCACCCCTGTGCTGAGTTCCTGGGTCTGTACACCCGCTGTGCCCATTATGACGGGTTCCCACCATCCCTTTGTCGAGTTCCCGGGTTTGTACTCCCGCTGTGCCCATTGAGGGGTTCCCACCATCCCTGTGCTGAGTTCCTGGGTCTGTACACCAACTGTGCCCATTATGAGGGGTTCCCACCATCCCTGTGCCAAGTTCCCGGGTCTGTACACCCGCTGTGCCCATTATGAGGGGTCCCACCATCCCTGTGCTGAGTTCCGGGGTCTGTACACCCGCTGTGCCCATTATGAGGGGTTCCCACCACCCCTGTGCTGAGTTCCTGGGTCTGTACACCCGCTGTGCCCATTATGAGGGGTTCCCACCATCCCTGTGCCGAGTTCCCGGGTTTCTACTCCCGCTGTGCCCATTGAGGGGTTCCCACCATCCCTGTGCTGAGTTCCCGGGTCTGTACACCAACTGTGCCCATTATGAGGGGTTCCCACCATCCCTGTGCCAAGTTCCCGGGTCTGTACACCCGCTGTGCCCATTATGAGGGGTCCCACCATCCCTGTGCTGAGTTCCGGGGTCTGTACACCCGCTGTGCCCATTATGAGGGGTTCCCACCATCCCTGTGCCGAGTTCCCGGGTCTGTACACCAACTGTGCCCATTGAGGGGTTCCCACCATCCCTGTGCCGAGTTCCCGGGTCTGTACACCCGCTGTGCCCATTATGAGGGGTTCCCACCATCCCTGTGCCGAGTTCCCGGGTCTGTACACCAACTGTGCCCATTATGAGGGGTTCCCACCATCCCTGTGCCGAGTTCCCGGGTCTGTACACCAACTGTGCCCATTATGAGGGGTTCCCACCATCCCTGTGCTGAGTTCCCGGGTTTGTACTCCCGCTGTGCCCATTATGAGGGGTTTCCACCATCTCTGTGCTGAGTTCCCGGGTCTGTACACCAACTGTGCCCATTATGAGGGGTTCCCACCATCCCTGTGCTGAGTTCCCGGGTTTGTACTCCCGCTGTGCCCATTATGAGGGGTTCCCACCATCCCTGTGCTGAGTTCCCGGGTTTGTACTCCCGCTGTGCCCATTGAGGGGTTCCCACCATCTCTGTGCCGAGTTCTTGGGTTTGTACACCCGCTGTGCCCATTTTGAGGGGTTCCCACCATCCCTGTGCCGAGTTCCCGGGTCTGTACACCCGCTGTGCCCATTATGAGGGGTTCCCACCATCCCTGCTGAATAACTTTTACACTCGGGTGTACTGGAAAATAAGTGGGAATTAAAGTGATACTAAAGGTTCCCTTTTTTTTTTTAGTTTTTTTTTTAAAATAACAAACATGTCATACTTGCCTCCACTGTGCAGCTAGTTTTGCACAGAGTGGCCCCGAACATCCTTTTCTGGGGTCCCTCGTCGGCTCTCGTGGCTCCTCCCCGCATTGGACGACCCTTTAGAAGAAGCGCTCTCCCGGGGGGTTACCTTATGGCCGCACCCCTGAGTCATACACTCAGCGTCCATGTCATCGGATTTGATTGACAGCAGCTGGAGCCAATGGCTGCGCTGCTATCAATCTGTCCAATCAAAGTCGGGACTCTGTGGAGGGGACAGCAGGGACGCGCCGAGGAGATGAGGGGGCTTAGGTAAGCAAAACTGGGGGTGGGGGGGGTTCACCTTAATGCATCCTAAGGGGTTTACACCCCCTTAAAGGGTTAGTAAATGAATTATTTGTTTCCTTTAAAATAACAAACATGTTATACTTGCCTCCACTGTGCAGTTCGTTTTGCACAGAGTGACCCCGATCCACGTCTTCTGGGGTCCCTCGGCGGCTGTCTCTGGTCCTTCCCGCAATTACTGACCACAGTCATGCGAGAGCTCGCATGGTGGTCACTAATTGCGGGCGCGCTCCCGTGATACAGCGAGCGGCCATAGCCGATCACTGTATCACTCGGCCCCGTCGCGTCACTGGATGTGATTGACAGAAGCGCCAGCCAATGGCTGCGCTGCTCTCAATCCCTCCGCTCTAGCCAATCAGCGGCCAGGCTGAGCGGCGAAGAGGATCTCGGGACCGCGCGGGACTTTCAAGGGGTCAGGTAAGTAAAACGGGGGCTGGGGGGGGGGGGGGGGCGTCATTATGAGATGTTTTTCACCTTAATGCATAGATTGCATTAAGGTGAATTTTTTTTTTTTTTTACTTTACAACTCCTTTAAGTATTGGAGATCTCACGGTTTTTGTATTTGAAGGCTTTTAAAAATTCAGGGGCTGGCACTGCCCAACCGGCTCCACCTATTAATAAAATATGAGTTATGGGTGTACTGGTGTTGGGTATATTAGCTGGGTCCTTATACTGGTCAGGAATTGGCTGCTCTGATGTTCAAAATGAACCCTTCAGAGGTCCTTGCATGGACTTTAGCAGCACACCAGTCAGGAAGGGAATGGGGTCTGTCCTCCCAGGCTCACCAGCTGACATGGTGAGGGCCCACCTGTTGTCGGCTGTCTGCTTCTCTTCACCATAAAAGGACTTTCATCCTTCATATCTGTGCTGAGATAAACATCCATCTCCTTCACACCTGGAGTGTGTAGGGGGAACATTCATGTGTCCTTGGACTGTGGTGACTCTGTTGGGGGTGTTGTGTTCTTGGACTGAATTTGCTGTATTGGGACATTTCCCTCCTTGGGTTGGGGTGACTCTGTTGGGGCAGTTGCTCCTTTGGGTTGACTCGCTGTTGGGGCAGCTCCTCCTTTTGGGTTGGGTTGGGGCATCTCCTCCTTTTGGGTTGGGGCAGCTCCTCCTTTTTGGGTTGGGGCAGCTCCTCCTTTTTGGGTTGGGGCAGCTCCTCCTTTTTGGGTTGGGTTGGGGCAGCTCCTCCTTTTTGGGTTTGGGTTGGGGCAGCTCCTCCTTTTTGGGTTTGGGTTGGGGCAGCTCCTCCTTTTTGGGTTTGGGTTGGGGCAGCTCCTCCTTTTTGGGTTTGGGTTGGGGCAGCTCCTCCTTTTTGGGTTTGGGTTGGGGCAGCTCCTCCTTTTTGGGTTTGGGTTGGGGCAGCTCCTCCTTTTTGGGTTTGGGTTGGGGCAGCTCCTCCTTTTTGGGTTTGGGTTGGGGCAGCTCCTCCTTTTTGGGTTTGGTTGACCCGCTGTTGGGGCAACTCCTCCTTTGGGTTGACTCGCTGTTGGGGCAGCTCCTCCTTTTGGGTTGGGGCAGCTCCTCCTTTTGGGTTGGGTTGACCCGCTGTTGGGGCAACTCCTCCTTTGGGTTGACTCGCTGTTGGGGCAGCTCCTCCTTTTGGTTTGGGTTGGGGCAGCTCCTCCTTTTGGTTTGGGTTGGGGCAGCTCCTCCTTTGGGTTGGGTTGACTCGCTGTTGTGGCAGCTCCTCCTTTGTGTTGACTCGCTGTTGGGGCAGCTCCTCCTTTTGGTTTGGTTTGGGTTGGGGCAGCTCCTCCTTTTGGTTTGGGTTGGGGCAGCTCCTCCTTTTGGTTTGGGTTGGGGCAGCTCCTCCTTTTGGTTTGGGTTGGGGCAGCTCCTCCTTTTGGTTTGGGTTGGGGCAGCTCCTCCTTTTGGTTTGGGTTGGGGCAGCTCCTCCTTTTGGTTTGGTTTGGGTTGGGGCAGCTCCTCCTTTTGGTTTGGGTTGGGGCAGCTCCTCCTTTTGGTTTAGGTTGACTCGCCGTTGGGGCAGCTCCTCCCTTTGGCTTCAGGTGACTGTTGGGGCAGCTGCCTTGCCAGGGTTATCCTAATAATGGCTCTTTCTGTTTTTCAGGTATCTGGTGGACAGCCGATGGTTTAAGCAATGGAAGAAGTATGTCGGCTACGACTCGTGGGACATGTACAATGTCGGGGAGAACAGTCAGTACCCGGGCCCTGTGGATAATTCTGGATTGTTTTCAGGTAAAGTGAGAGATGACGGTCTGCCCTAGGGGACTTCACATTTTGCGGGGTTTGTCTGGTTCATTAAAGCTGAATTGAAAACCACTGAATACAGACAAAATACGTCAAGGGGGTTAAAGCAAACGATAAGGAGGTGATGCAACGCCTTCTCGCCGCCTGTCAAATGGGTCAAATGCTCTCTGAAGAGCAGTCTGAATGAAAGTGACTCTTCAGAGAGCAACACTAGTGTAAGCTAGACCTTGCATCTTCATACTGTGGCCCCTCTGTATTGCCCCATTGTACCACTGTCTGAGAACCAGAGACATACAGGCTAAGGCTCCTGTGTTAGTGGTCTCTTTTGACCACTTCCGCCCCCACAACGCACCGGTACGGCCGCTGGATTGCCGTCGTCCAGTGTCTCTCCAGGCTCACCTCCCGGTGTTATGCCCCAGCAGTGGTGTCTCCATTTAATTTTTGTACTGTGGCCCCTCACAGAACCCTAACAGCCACCTTATTCTCTCTTCCAGATCCCGAAACTCAGGTATTAAAGGAACATCTCATCGATGAGCTGGATTATATGCTGCTCCCGATGGAAGCCTGGAACAAGCTGTTAAACTGGTATGGGAGCGTCCAGGGACAGCAGCCCATCGTGCGGAAGGTTGGTAGCGGCTCTGCGGTGTGTCGGCACCACAGGCAGGAGGAGCACCCTCCCTGATCGCTGCGTCTCTCTTTTGCAGGTGGTGGAGCACGGCATGTTTGTGAAGCATTGCAAGGTGGAAGTCTATCTGATCGAATTAAAGCTGAGCGAGAACTCCGACCCTGAGAAAATGGTCAGCCGGCACTTCAGCAAGGCCGATACCATAGGTGAGCCCGAGTGACACTTGTACTCTTTATGCTGTATGAAGTTTTCCCATGAAAAGATGTTGTATGATGAAGGTGTGTCATTGCTCTCATAGAATAGACCCCCTGTGTAGACAGGCTCTCTTAAGCGAGTCATTATATTTTCCATCGACATGTGAGCGCTAAAGAAAGTCTATTAGTACAGATTCCTCTGTTTCCTCATTACCGCTCTCCTGTTACAGAATTTATAGAGAAAGAGGTGAGGCGCATCTTTAATATTCCTCCTGAGAAAGAGACTCGGCTGTGGAACCGATATATGACGAACACCTATGAGCAGCTCACCAAACCGGACAACACCGTGCAGGACGCTGGGCTCTACCAGGGGCAGGTAGTGATTGGCCCAGGGGTGTGTTGGGCAGGGGGGTGCTTACCAGGGGCAGGTAATGATGGGCCCAGGGGTGGGTTGGGAGGGGGGTGCTAATCAGGGTAATGATGGGGGGCGGTACTAAGCAGGGGCAGGTTATGATGGGAGTGGGGGGGTGCTAACCAGGGGCAGGTAATAAGCCCAGGGGTTGGTTGGGGGGTGCTTACCAGTGGCAGGGAGTGATGGGGCGTGGGCTTGGTGGCCTGCCACAGAAGTAGGTATTATGGGCTCGAGGTAAGGTCTACTAAGGTAGTAATGGGCTGGGAGGAAGGGAAGGGGGTTGGAAGATCTACTAGGGGCATGTAGCAATGGTCTGGGGGGGTCTACCAGGGGCAGGTAGTGATGGGTGGGGTGCTAGCTGTGCTGCAAGTGACCTTTTCGGGGGTCTTAATGGACAGGGTTGGGTCAGTTGCTGAGATACCCGTGTCCTTTCTGATGTTTGATGGGTTGGGAAGGGTAGCAGCGACCTTGTCTGGGGTTGTGATAGGCCGGAGGAGGTGGGGTGTGGCGCAGCCCAGTGTCCTTGTTGGGGGTCAGGGATGGGGGGAGGTGGGGTGCTTGCCCGGTCCATTTTGTTTTATCTAAGGTTGTGTCGTTTTTATCTTCTACAGGTGCTGGTCGTAGAACAGAAGAACGCAGATGGCACGTGGCCTAGACAGGCTCAATCAAAGTGAGTTTTGTACATAATGATCTTCACCCTATCGGAGGAACCAATAAATACTTGGTATCCAGCCTGCGGCCATTTTTGGTACTTGTGTGGCCCTCAAACCCCAGCAGTCCTTGGTGGAGGTGGCACCATTGCACCACAGACCCGGGCATTATGCAAGAAAAGCAGGGCGCAGAGATGGATCTGTAACAGGAAGCTCCGAGATAAGAATCATCCACTTGCATATAAACATAAGATGAGTGGCATGGTGTAATCTGTCAGAGCTGGCGGGCACAGAATCACAGAGCGGAATAGAGTAACAGCCTGTGAATGAGAGTAGAGCCGGCACAGGTCTGACAGATGAAAGCTTTGCAGCGTGCACGCCATACACGGGACAGCAGTGAAAGTGGGCGGCATTGGCAACAGGTAACCCATTTCCGACTGAGCAGCCCTTTTCTCAGCAGATAACAACGTGCCGCACATCTTTTGTTTTTTGTGTAAGCGGATCATTTTATTTCTTATCTCAATAGTTTCCGGTTACTGATGCATCTCTGCTTTTATTGCATACTGCCTGTGTCTGCTGGTTCCCCCCCGATCTAACCCAAGGAGCTGTGAGTTGTTACCCATCTATGTGATGGATGACGGCTGCAATCCCCTTGAACTTCTGCTCAGACATGTTTATAGGCACCATTCTTCTAGTCAGTGGCGGTGCGTCAAAAGTGGGCGCAGGAGTGCCGCCCCCTCTCTCTCCTGCACTGCCACTGAAGTCAACAATACATAGATTCATGCATTGCATAAATCTATGTATTGGCGCCAGTGTCGCTGCTGCCCACTATTCAGATGGCCGGCCCCCTGGTGAGCGCCGGCCATCTGAATAACAGCAGTTGGTTGGCTTTGGAAGTGTCGATCAGATCCAGCGGCTCTGATAGGCTTCCCGATTACAGCCTGTGGGTTGTAATCGGCTTCCAAATAGTTAACCAGGGGACGTACGGGGTGTGTGTGTGTGTGTGTGTTTTCCCTGGTTAATACTGACACGCGTCTCAGCCAATCAGGTTCACCGGGCCTGGTTACCGGTAACCTGATTGGCTGAAGCGACATCGAGGGCGGGAGAAGACATCGAGGGACATTGGAGGGAGGATGGCTGACCTGAGAAAGTAAGTGCCGGGCGGGGGTATCTGGTGGTATTTGAGGGGGCAATCTGGCAGGATTTTACAGGGCAAACTGGTGGTTTTTGAGGGGGCACAGTGGCAACAATTGATGGCATGGCACAGTGGCTGTGTTTGATGGGCACAGTGAGGCTGCAATTGTTGTGTTTTTTTTTTTTTTTTGTTTTTTTTTTGCTGAGCACCAGCCGCTTCTAGTTCAGGGGTGTCAAAACTCCATTTCATCGTGGGCCACATCTGCATTATGATTGCCTTCAAAAGGGCGGTTGTATCTGTAAAATTAGATGTCCAGTGCATCCCCCTCTCCTTACATGAGATGTGAAGAGCCACCCCACCATCAGTTGAGTCCCCCACCGTCCCTTACATCACAGTGCACCCCCCTTTTCTTATGCTTCTGCTGGAAAAAAGATGGATGCATTGCTTGAAAGCAGAAAGTAATAGGGTCTGGAGGAGGGCTGGAGCTCTCCTACAGCTGCAGGAGAGGTGCGAGGGCCACATGAAATGGCCTGGAGGGCTGGATTCGGCCCGCAGGCCTTGTGTTTGACACCTGTGTTCTAGTTGGACTGAAACTCTGTGCATAATTATTATCCTATAGGACTTGTCATGCCAATTTGATCTGCTGTTGTATTCTGTATTTAGGAGCACCCCAGCCTGGTGTGTATATCAGAGTCTGCATGTCTTTCATGGTCTGTGTCCCCCGACAGGTCGAGCACAGCGACGAGTAGATCCTTCACTACTCCCACCAAATCGCCAACAAGCAGCTACATGTCTACTACTGCTTCTTCGTCATCATCCTCATCATCACCACCATCCTCATCCTCCACCATCACCAATGGAGACGGCGGCGGTGGCGGCAGCAGCAGCTATGGCGGGAACAGCATGGGGAAAGGGTGAGTTACCAGGAACATATCATTTGGGTCAGTAGACAGAAGACCATAGTTGTCTCCAGCAATAGAACTGCAGCTATGACCCTGTGCACATAACTAGGGTAATATGTCTGAGTGTGAGGACCTCTGATGATCGCATATCCTATGAACAGTTGTACAATCCTCGGCATATGTGATGTAGATATTTAGAGGTGGCATTTACAATGTGTTCAGTTGTTTAAAGAATTTTTGGCAGTTGCACATAAAATATCATTCCTTCTTTATTCTTCCAGGGGATACGGGTCGTCGTCATCCTACATGTCGTCGTACAACTACAGGGAGCCTTCCAGCAAGCCTGGCCTGTGTGGGCTCAGTAATCTTGGCAATACGTGTTTCATGAACTCTGCTCTTCAGGTATGTCCCTTTTTTTTTTTTTTTTTTTTTCTCCTGCCAAATATTCACCTCCCACCAGAGGCTGCAGCGCTACCTCGCCTCCTGGTATCCCACCAGGGGCTGCAGCGCTTCCTTGCCTCCTGGGATCCCACCAGGGGCTGCAGAGCTTCCTTGCCTCCTGGGATCCCACCAGGGGCTGCAGAGCTTCCTTGCCTCCTGGGATCCTTCCACCAGGGGCTGCAGAGCTTCCTTGCCTCCTGGGATCCTTCCACCAGGGGCTGCAGAGCTTCCTCGCCTCCTGGGATCCTCCCACCAGGGGCTGCAGCGCTTCCTCTCCTCCTGGGATCCTCCCACCAGGGGCTGCAGCGCTTCCTTGCCTCCTGGGATCCTCCCACCAGGGGCTGCAGCGCTTCCTTGCCTCCTGGGATCCTCCCACCAGGGGCTGCAGCGCTTCCTCGCCTCCTGGGATCCTCCCACCAGGGGCTGCAGAGCTTCCTCGCCTCCTGGGATCCTCCCACCAGGGGCTGCAGAGCTTCCTCGCCTCCTGGGATCCTCCCACCAGGGGCTGCAGAGCTTCCTCGCCTCCTGGGATCCTCCCACCAGGGGTTGCAGAGCTTCCTCGCCTCCTGGGATCCTCCCACCAGGGGCTGCACCGCTTCCTCGCCTCCTGGGATCCTCCCACCAGGGGCTGCACCGCTTCCTCGCCTCCTAGCCATTCATATGGGGCTGTTTCTTATGGGGCCATAGGAATGCCCCAATAAGGTCCTATCTTTTCTTAAGGACACACCTTGTCACACTCTGTGTTCCAGAGCTTTAGACAGGGCCCTGTGATGTAGAGTTCACAGTGCAGTTTGTGGCTTCACCTCTAGGTGTCGTCATAGTAAAATGAATGTAGCAGAGGCTACTACGTACATAGACAGGTGTAGGCACTCGAACTTTATACGTTCTGGTACAATGTTTTTTTATTGACATAAAGGGGGGGAAAAAAGGGAAACCAAATAACCATTTCCCACGCAGGAGATATAGGCATGGAGCATAAGACCGAAGATCATGCAAAGGTATAAATTATAGACTAACACTGACCCTCAGACCGAGGCCGGGGGTCTGTGCGTTATGCCTGAGCCTATAGACCCAGTGGGTAAGGCGGAGCTGTCTGCAATAAAGTGGGGGCGGTCACAGACAACACAATGGGGGGGGTAGTAGGTGAGTGTAAGTCAGAGAACGTTACATGCTCATTCATGCCAGGCACACGCGTACTGTGCATTAGGTGCCCAGAAGCTTTGTGGATCAGACTCTTGGCTTTTATCGGTCTTGTCGCCCTGTGCTTGTCCTGGTAAAGCTACTTACCCTTGACCTTCCCTTTTTTCTCCGGCAGTGCCTGAGTAACACGCCGCCTCTAACAGAATACTTTCTGACTGATGACTACAAGGAGGAAATCAATAAGGAGAATCCACTGGGAATGAAGGGAGAGATTGCCATGGCGTACGCCGAGCTCATCCGACAGATCTGGTCCGGAGAACATTCTTATGTGGCTCCTCGAATGTTTAAGGTAGGTGGTATTGTATTGTCCCGATACTTATGTCGCTGTAGATTTGGGGCCTTTTTTTGTTTTCTGGTATAATGACTCCATGTTGTATCTGCGTGTTGTCTCTGGTTAGACGCAGGTTGGTCGATTTGCCCCGCAGTTCTCGGGGTACCAGCAGCAGGACTCCCAGGAACTGCTTGCTTTCCTCCTGGACGGCCTCCATGAAGATCTAAACCGAGTGAAGAAGAAGCCGTACCTGGAGCTGAAGGACGCAGACGGGCGGCCGGACTCTGTAAGGAAGTTTTCTGCAGTCACTGATTTCTGCCGGCGCTCTTCCTCCCTAGATAATGAATTTACAGTTGTGCATTGCTTCCTATGCTTTAGGTTGTAGCCAAAGAAGCGTGGGACAATCACCTGCGGAGGAACAACTCTATCATCGTAGACATTTTCCACGGCCTTTTCAAATCTACGCTGGTGTGCCCGGAATGCGCCAAAGTCTCGGTGACCTTTGACCCTTTCTGCTATCTCACCCTCCCTCTCCCTATGAGGAAAGATCGAACCATGGAGGTTTTCCTGGTCCGCGGTGACCCGCAGTGCAAACCCACCCAGGTGAGCGGACTTTTCCTGGGACAGACCAGGGTTAAATGTCACACTTCTGTCCTGGTGGTTAAACAAATGCCTGGTCTTGTTGTCTTTCAGTACCGATTGGTTGTGCCTAAAATGGGGACAGTCTCTGACCTGTGTGCAGCTCTGTCTAAACTCTCAGACGTTCCTGCAGAAAATGTGAGTATTGCTTAACCTTCATGTATGAGGCATTGCAGCTGCCTCTCCTTTACCATTTCCATATTTAAAATGTGAAGCCGGTAGCCTGACTACCTTGAAAACAACTTTGATTCAGCAGAAATAAGGACATTCCGTCCATCACTCCAGCTGACACATTGTCACCCTCTACTTCAGGGGTCTTCAAACTACGGCCCTCCAGTTGTTTAGGAACTACAATTCCCATCATGCCTAGTCATGTCTGTGAATGTCAGTGTTTTACAATGCCTCATGGGATGTGTAGTTCCGCAGTTTGAAGATCCCTGCTCTACTTGACCTCTTTTGATTCTCACTACTAGGGGGCAGAATGACCACTAACGACATTATCGTTTACACATTTTGTCCGATATACAGATGGTGGTGACAGACGTCTACAATCACCGTTTTCACAAGATCTTCCAGATGGATGAAATGCTGAGCCACATCATGGAGCGAGATGATCTTTTTGTGTGAGTGCAGACCCCTGCCATCCCTAACCAGGCGGGACCCAAGTCCAATATATGTGATGCTGGAGAGGAGTGTCAGACTGCAGACCTAATAGAGGGAATGAGGGTCAGAGAGTGAGGACAGGATACATTGTTGGTGGGGGGGAGATGCTGCAGGCTGGGACTCCCCACTTGGCCATCCCTAGCCAGGCTGGGTACTCCCCACTTGGCCATCCCTAGCCAGGCTGGGTACTCCCCACTTGGCCATCCCTAGCCAGGCTGGGTACTCCCCACTTGGCCATCCCTAGCCAGGCTGGGTACTCCCCACTTGGCCATCCCTAGCCAGGCTGGGTACTCCCCTCTTGGCCATCCCTAGCCAGGCTGGGTACTCCCCTCTTGGCCATCCCTAGCCAGGCTGGGTACTCCCCACTTGGCCATCCCTAGCCAGGCTGGGACTCCCCACTTGGCCATCCCGAGACTGGCTGGGTACTCCCCTCTTGGCCATCCCTAGCCAGGCTGGGTACTCCCCTCTTGGCCATCCCTAGCCAGGCTGGGTACTCCCCTCTTGGCCATCCCTAGCCAGGCTGGGTACTCCCCTCTTGGCCATCCCTAGCCAGGCTGGGACTCCCCATCTTGGCCATCCCTAGCCAGGCTGGGTACTCCCCACTTGGCCATCCCTAGCCAGGCTGGGTACTCCCCACTTGGCCATCCCTAGCCAGGCTGGGTACTCCCCACTTGGCCATCCCTAGCCAGGCTGGGTACTCCCCACTTGGCCATCCCTAGCCAGGCTGGGTACTCCCCACTTGGCCATCCCTAGCCAGGCTGGGTACTCCCCACTTGGCCATCCCTAGCCAGGCTGGGTACTCCCCACTTGGCCATCCCTAGCCAGGCTGGGTACTCCCCACTTGGCCATCCCGAGACTCCCCACCTGGCCATCCCCAGCCAGGCTGAGACCTGGAGTTTCATGAATGCTGTAGATTTATAAATATGGAAAACATGGCATGCAGTTATGTTAAATTGTATTTGAGATCTTAGTGGTTGATTTACATCTGCTTTAATGTAATAAGGAAGTATTTTTAATTATGGGATTGGGGAAGGTTTCAGGTGACGGGGCTGAGTAATGACATTTTCCATGATGCCCCCGTTCCCCCAGTGCTGATTAAAGACTGGGGAGGTATATTCTGCGGCAGGGATATGCAATTAGCGGACCTCCAGCTGTTGCAAAACCTACAAGTCCCATCATGCCTCTTCCTCTGGGTGTCATGCTTGTGGCTGTCAGTCTTGCTATGCTTCATGGGACTTGTAGTTCTGCAACAGCTAGAGATCTGCTAATTGCAAATCCCTGTTTTAGGGAGTCACTTCTGATTCATCATATATGCACACAGTGCAGCGTGGGTGCGATGGGGGCGGGCAGAGTGCAGCGTGGGTGCGATAGGGGCGGGCAGAGTGCAGCGCGGGGGAGATAGGGGCGGGCAGAGTGCAGCGCGGGGGGGAAATAGGGGCGGGCCGCGTGGGTGCGATAGGGGCGGGCAGAGTGCCGCGTGGGTGCGATAGGGGCGGGCAGAGTGCAGCATGGGTGCGATAGGGGCGGGCAGAGTGCAGCGCGGGGGAGATAGGGGCGGGCAGAGTGCAGCGCGGGGGGGAAATAGGGGCGGGCAGCGTGGGTGGGATAGGGGCTGGCAGCGTGGATGCGATAGGGGCGGGCAGAGTGCAGAGTGGGTGCGATAGGGGCGGGCAGAGTGGGTGCGATAGGGGCGGGCAGCGTGGGAGCGATAGGGGCATGCAGCGTGGGTGCGATGGGGGCGGGCAGAGTGCAGCGTGGGTGCGATGGGGGCGGGCAGAGTGCAGCGTGGGGGTTATAGGGGCGGGCAGAGTGCAGCGTGGGTAATATTGATTTTGTCCTCTTATCTTGTTTTGACCCTCGTTTGTCTTTTCCAGGTACGAGGTTAAATCTTCTCGGAGTGACGACTCGGAATGGATCACACTGCCTCTCTGCTTCCGTGAAAGACGTTACCGCCAGAGCACCTCCGCTGGAACCATCCTGTTTGGGCAGCCCTTGTTGGTCTCTGTGCCCCGCCAGAACCTGACTGCAAAATTGCTGTATAATCTCATCCTGGAGAGGATCCAGTAAGTGTGGCCGGCCTTTTCTTCCCCCCTTAACCCTTACATGGCCAGAGATCACTGATGTCTAGGCACTCTTGCTGCTAAACTACAGTTCCCATCATGCAATGTGAACTGTAACTGTCAATGTGGGTGGGGTGTGTTGATTGGACAGACAAGGAATCTGAGATTTCCGGGTCCTCCCACTTCAACCAGTAGTTATGTAATTCACTATAAATAGGCAATGAGGAGTCCTGAACCCTTAGACCCCTTTCACACTGGGGCGTTTTTCGGGCGTTTTTTAGGCGCTTTGGCGTTTAAAAAAAGCCTGTAAAGCGCCTGAAAGAAGCCTCATCTGCAATCCCAATGTGAAAGCCCAAGTGCTTTCAGAGGCCTTTCACACTGCCAGCGCCCGAAAAACGCTGGTAAAGCGCTGCTAAGACCCCTTTCACACTGAGGCGCTTTTCAGGCGCTTTGGCGTTAAAAAAAGCTTCCTCAATGGGAAGGGGGCTGTAGACCCCATTCACATCTAGGCGTTTTTACGCCTGTAGCGCTACGCCTCTGCCGCCAGAGGGCTGGAAATACATGTCCCTCTATGGAGATGGTTCACATCTCCACGCCGAACGCCGGACGCCTGTCGCCTGCGGCGTGAAAAAAGGTCCCGGACCTTTTTTTCAGGCGTCTTCGAGCGTTCGGCTAGGAGATGGCAATCATCTCCATAGAGGGGGTCATCTTGGGACACATCTAGGCGGACAATACCCGCGTTTTGTCGCCGCAAATCGCGGTACAAAACGCCGCTATTTTTACCGCGATTTGCGGCGACAAAACGCCGCGATTTCGTCCGTCTAGATGTGAATGCAGCCTTAGGAGCGGTGTATTAACCGCTCCTAAAGCGCTGCAAAGAAGCTGCATGCAGGACTTTTTTTGACGCCCTGCCAGCTCAGCGCCTCAGTGTGAAAGCACTCAGGCTTTCACATTGGGATTGCAGATGCAGCTTCTTTCAGGCGCTTTTTTTAACGCTAAGACCACTTTCACACTGGGGTGTTTTTCAGGCGCTTTAGTGTGAAAGCACTCGAGCTTTCACATTGGGATTGCAGATGCAGCTTCTTTCAGGCGTTTTACAGGCGCTTTTTTTAACGCTAAAGCGCTTGAAAAATGCCCCAGTGTGAAAGGGCCCTTATTATGGAGGATTCTGGGAGTGACTTTACATACAGTGTTTGCACTATTGATTCGCAGACGACCATATTTGGGAAAATTTAATTTCTGAAACTACATTTCTTCCTGGAGTTCCACTTTACTCTACACACGACATATTGATCAAACTTTGTACACCCCTGATGCCCAACCTGTGCCCCGAGGCCGCTTGGTGTGTGGCCCTCCGCCCTTGGTGTGTGGTGTGCGGCCCTCCGACCAGGTACATTGATTAGGGTAATAGGATCTCTATTAGTCTCATGTTACATCTTCCCAGTTTGGTATTGTCTTCTGAAGCATCTCCCCACCAACAATGTATCCTGTCCTCACTCTCTGACCACCAACAATGTATCCTGTCCTCACTCTCTGACCACCAACAATGTATACTGTCCTCACTCTCTGACCACCAACAATGTATCCTGTCCTCACTCTCTCCCCACCAACAATGTATCCTGTCCTCACTCTCTGACCACCAACAATGTATCCTGTCCTCGCTCTCTGACCACCAACAATGTATCCTGTCCTCGCTCTCTGACCACCAACAATGTATCCTGTCCTCACTCTCTGACCACCAACAATGTATCCTTTCCTCACTCTCTGACCACCAACAATGTATCCTGTCCTCACTCTCTGACCACCAACAATGTATCCTGTCCTCACTCTCTGACCACCAACAATGTATCCTGTCCTCACTCTCTGACCACCAACAATGTATCCTGTCCTCACTCTCTGACCACCAACAATGTATCCTGTCCTCACTCTCTGACCACCAACAATGTATCCTGTCCTCACTCTCTGACCACCAACAATGTATCCTGTCCTCACTCTCTCCCCACCAACAATGTATCCTGTCCTCACTCTCTGACCACCAACAATGTATCCTGTCCTCGCTCTCTGACCACCAACAATGTATCCTGTCCTCGCTCTCTGACCACCAACAATGTATCCTGTCCTCACTCTCTGACCACCAACAATGTATCCTTTCCTCACTCTCTGACCACCAACAATGTATCCTGTCCTCACTCTCTGACCACCAACAATGTATCCTGTCCTCACTCTCTGACCACCAACAATGTATCCTGTCCTCGCTCTCTGACCACCAACAATGTATCCTGTCCTCGCTCTCTGACCACCAACAATGTATCCTGTCCTCGCTCTCTGACCACCAACAATGTATCCTGTCCTCACTCTCTGACCACCAACAATGTATCCTGTCCTCACTCTCTGACCACCAACAATGTATCCTGTCCTCACTCTCTCCCCACCAACAATGTATCCTGTCCTCACTCTCTCCCCACCAACAATGTATCCTGTCCTCACTCTCTCCCCACCAACAATGTATCCTGTCCTCACTCTCTGACCACCAACAATGTATCCTGTCCTCACTCTCTGACCACCAACAATGTATCCTGTCCTCACACTCTCCCCACCAACAATGTATCCTGTCCTCACTCTCTGACCCTCATTTCCTCTATTAGGTCTGCAGTCTGACGCTCCTCTCCAGCATCACATATATTGGACATTATGTGCTGCCCTTTGGTGATATCAGGGGCCGCATTTGATGCCCCCTTTAGCTCCTAAGTTGCCAACCACTGTTCTGCATCCTGTAACACTAATTTCTTCAGCCTGTAGGTGGCGCTGTGCCCCTCTCTCTGGGCACACACTCAGATACACAGTGCAATTTGTAAACTTAGTCACTCCATAATTTATATAGTGATCACATGACGATGGGTTCCTAATCGATCGTGTGAGGTGTGTGGCCAGTATTTGTTATAGAGCTGGTACAGAGACCCCCCCCCCATACCCCATAGTACAGACTGGAAGGACAAGCTGGAGCAGAGCAGTGTGCAGGATTTGGCCTTGTTGTACATAAAGAGAGGAATGGGAATGTACGTGTGTGTGTATATATGTGTATGTATGTGTATGTATGTATATATATATATATTGGTGGATCCTTGGATTACAAGTATAATCCGTTCCAGGAGAATGCTCGTAATCCAAACTTGCATATCAAAGCGATTTTCCCCATAGAAGTCAATGGAAATGAAAATAATTTGTTCCACATTGACTTCTATGGCATGCAATACCGCATGTGGCTAGGGGGGGTGTCAGGGACTCGGAGCTCATTCGTCTGCCCTCAGGAATGGAGTGTTTCCGAATGGCTCCGGCGCCCTCGAACCTCTGGCCAAATGCAGTACTGCACAGGCTTGAATCCTGCTCGTCTTGCGAGACAATACTCGCAAACTGAGTCGGGAATTAAAAAAAACAATATTGCGAAACGCTCGTTAACCGCGTTATTTGCAATCCGAGGTTCCACTGTGTGTGTGTGTGTGTGTGAGATTTTTATGTATGTATTTGTGTGTGTGTATGTATGTATGTGTGTGTGTGTGTGTGTGTGTGTGTGTATATGTATATGTATATATATATATATATATATATATATATATATATATATATATATATATATATATATATATATATATATATATATATATATATATATATATATATATATATATATATATATATACACACGGTGCATTGAAAAAGTATTCATACCCCTTGAGATTTCCCACATGTCATGTTGCACCCAAAAGCGTAAATGTATTTTGTTGTAATTTTATGTGATGGACCAACACAAAGTGTCACATAATTGTGAGGTGGAAGGAAAATGATAAATGATTTCTCCCTGACCTGTCTGGTGTGTTCCTCGGCCTTCATGATGCTGTTTATTCACCAAGATTCTCTAACAGACCTCTGAGGGCTTCACAGAGCAGCTGCATTTATACTGAGATGAAATGACACACAGTTGGACTCTATTTACTAATTAGGTGACTTCTGAAGGCAATTGGTTCCTCTAGATTTGAATTAGGGGTATCAGAGTAAAGGGGGCTGAATATAAATGGCAATAAAATACACTGACGTTTTTGGTTGTAACATTGGCTACATTTTAAGGGGTATGAATACTTTTTCAAGGCTGTGTGTGTTTATATATATATATATATATATATATATATATATATATATGTGTGTGTGTGTATGTATATGTATGTATGTATATATATATATGTATATATATATATATATATATATATATATATATGTATATATGTATATGTGTGTATATATATATATAATACAAAAATACCCCCCCCCCCCCCCCCGGCTGGCAATGTGTTTATAGGAGATGTGGGTCTGAGTGCTTAGTCACAGTGATATGAGTGTCCCGCCTGTGTTATCTCTGTTGGTGGGAACTTTATTATCCGCTTATCTCTCTGATGCACCTTTTTTACACAATTTTTCTTTCATGTTGCACACAATATTTTCCTGACCTTCATTAACCACTTCAGCCCCAGATGATTCCCCCCCCCCCCCCCCTTTCATGATCAGGTCATTATTTTGCTATTCATTAACCACTTCAGCTCTGGAAGATTTTACCCCCCCCCCCCTTCATGACCAGGTCTTTATTTTACTATTTGGCACTGCGCTACTTTAACTGGTAATTGCGCGGTCAAAATGTGTTTTTTTTTTTTCACACATATAAAGCTTTCTTTTGGTGGTATTTGATCACCACTGTGTTTGTTTTTTTTTTTTTTTTTGGTGCTCTAAACTGAAAGACCGAAAATGTTATATTTTTGTTATACTGCTATAAAACCTATCCAATAGAAAAAAAAAAAAGTCTTCATACATTTTGGCCAAAAAAATAAATAAATTGATTTGTGTGAAAGATATAGCGCCTACAAACTATGGTGTGTATGTATGTGTGTGTGTATATTCAGAAATTGTAATCGGTTACAGCCCTTACTTTATAATATACAGTTTTCGTGTTCGATCGATTTCTTCTTCTTCCTCTTCCTCTTCCCCTCCTTCTTCCCATTCTCCTTCTTCTTCCTCTTCCTCTTCCCTTTCTCAACTAATTTCAATTTAATTATAACGCACATACATTTTTCGGATCACCACCATATATAGTCTCCACTGTAATATCCAGACATCTCCCCCACTGTATAGGAAGATTAGTGCTTCCTTAGTCTTACCAGAGAAGCCACAGACGGGTAGACCAAGATGGCCGCCGCTCCGGGAGCTAGGCCGAAGTCGCGGGCCGTTGCCTATGGCCGAGGCAGCAGCAGAGCTCTGCAGATCACGTGGTGTGCCGATCCTCATATGGTGACCCGTTCGGATCACAGATCATTTACGATCCGTTGCACGACTACTACCGATCAAAAGAATTTACAATTAATCGAGGAATTCATCTTTAATTTCCACATCCCTAAAATATATATAATCTCTATATCTATCGGCCTTAATGTGCTAAGCGGTTCATACCGGCACATTATGGTGTATATGCAAATCTGTAGGGGGCTCCTTTTTTTTTCTCTTTTTTTCTCAATTCGTTTTTTAATCTGGTTTTCTCCCTTGCTCTGGGATTGTTTTTCTTGATCTCTGGAGTGCGTCAGTCACATTGTATGAACATCCCCTGACTGCATCCTGCGCTGTTAGTCTGTGATTATGGCGGCGGTCGTGTGTGTGCAGATTCATGAGAAGTCTGACATCACACACGGTTAGGTTGTGTGATTTCTAATCGGCCTCACAATGTTTGGTTTGCAGCCCTCGATCTTCATATGTCACGTTGATCTCTCTTGTACAGCGCCAGGCGTTCTAGTATCGCACTTGTAGTCCCGGCACGTGCCGTCCTCTTCCTCACCTCCATCCTCTCTGTTTCCTCCAGGCGTTATATAAAATCTCCTCTGCCGGAAGAGTTCATCTGTCTGACCAGTGAGACCTCCACCTGCAACGGCTCCAATGGAATCTATGAAGGTGAGTTCTGTATTATCCAGCATTACAGAGTCCAATTCACGGAGCCTGAGGCAGTTGGCATTCACCAATCAGGGGTGATCAGAAATATGGTTGTGTTGGCCCTCTAGCATCTTAAACTACACATTTTTTTCCTTGCGCTTTTTACAAGTTTAAATCCGTATTTTCTGGTAGAAAATTAAAGCCCCAAACATTAAACTTTTATTCTTTGCAGAGACCCCAGGAAAGAAATTGTGATTTGTTGCAAATATATATATATATATATTTTTTTTTTAAAGAGGGACTGCAGTTTTCTCACATAATTTGTAATAAAAACATCTTTGCCATTCTGAAGCTTCCCTCTAGCCACTTTGCATATTTTATATTTACTGTGATTCTTGTCAAATATGCTGCAGAAATCTCCCTCCACCGAGACTGGCGGCAGCCATTTTAACTGTGGGCAGCTGAAGCTGCTGCCTGTTCACTTCCTGGATTTACACAGACACATAGAGGCACACCTGCAGCTCTCATTGGCCCTCTTTTATAACTCTTCTCCCCCCCCCCCCCCTCCTGACAAACTGTCACAAGAGAGCTGTGTCATGAGCTTAGACCTTTTTACCAGACAAACAGGAAGTGGGCTGTATAAGTATTTACTGGCAGAAAAATATATAAAACAGCAAGGGCAGAAGATTTAATAGATGGAAAGTTGAAAAAATGACTGAAGTTCCGCTTTAAGATATTTTACGGTTGGAATTCTTTGTCACCCTGTATTTGCCCATCGGTTTTAAAAATGCAATTTTTTTTTTTTATTTTTTTTTTTTGGGCCATTTTTATTTTATTTTTTTTGACACTGTCCATTTTTTTATAAATTTTTTTTTTTTTTTTTTATTCCTATACCAAGGAATGCAAACATCCCTTGTAATATAAATAAGGATGACAGGTCCTCTTTATGGAGAGATCTGGGGTCAAAAAGACCCCAAATCTCTTCGCAAAAGATCAAAAAAAAAAAAAAATTTATTACTTCCAGCCTGGACCAGAAGTGACATCATAAAATCTCTCTGATCCTCCACGGCCATAGTCGATCAAAGATTATCTACTCTTTGATCGCCTATGGGAGCAGCCGACCGCGCCGTCACATCATGAGCCAAAACGGTACCGGAGTTATGACTGAGATCTTTTACATTTATACATTCACACCATTACACTCTAATCCTATGTAAGCCCAGGGTCGCTTGTCCTGGGTTTTTTCGCCCCCCTTGTGTAAGCGAGTGAAGCGGAGGATGGAGATGAGACATTGTACAGTAAATACGGTTGTGGCCAGTCTATGTATATTACTACTGTCTCTTCTTCGTTCTAGATGATGACATGGAACACCAGGAAGAGTCTGAGGAGAAGGACGAGTCCCCGGTGGAATCCAATGGTCAATCGGATGACAGCGTAGGGGAGGAGAGCTCGGGAGAGCAATGCAGTCCCTGTAATAAGATAGCGAAAAAAACGCAGGAATGTCCCCGGAGGCTTTTCAACTTCAGTCTGGTCAATTCTTACGCCACCTCTGAAGTGGGCTCCATGCCGGCGGAGGGTTCCGCTCTGAAACTCAGCTGTAAGTGCCACACTTTGCCGGGGGAGAGCAGCGGATGGTTGGGCACACCATGAGAAAGGCATGGCCTGGTGTGGGGGGCGCGAGGCCTGGTGTGGGGGGCGCGAGGCCTGGTGTGGGGGGTGCAGGGCCTTGTGCTTCTGGGCGCAGGGCCTGGTGGGTGCTTCTGGGGCCGCAGAGCCGGGTGGGTGTTTGTGGGTGCTTCTGGGCACAGGGCCCAGTTTCGGGGCGCAGCACATATACCTGAATTGCAGGGTTGGCGGTGCCGGTTCTATATCAAATGTTATATTCACAGGGTCTGTTATGTAGCAGCTTCTGCTTTGAAACTTTTTTCTTTTTGTAATTATGTTATTGGTAATAAAATGTTTCTGGGG
>NC_053495.1:7120533-7225533 GCF_905171775.1 Rana temporaria | reverse complement strand
CTGTTACAGATCCGCCCCCTGATTGGATCTCAGGAGCCTCTGTTACAGATCCACCCCCTGATTGGATCTCAGGAGCCTCTGTTACAGATCCGCCCCCTGATTGGATCTCAGGAGCCTCTGTTACAGATCCGCCCCCTGATTGGATCTCAGGAGCCTCTGTTGCAGATCTCTGCCCCCTGATTGGATCTCAGGAGCCTCTGTTGCAGATCTCTGCCCCCTGATTGGATCTCAGGAGCCTCTGTTACAGATCCGCCCCCTGATTGGATCTCAGGAGCCTCTGTTACAGATCCGCCCCCTGATTGGATCTCAGGAGCCTCTGTTGCAGATCTCTGCCCCCTGATTGGATCTCAGGAGCCTCTGTTGCAGATCTCTGCCCCCTGATTGGATCTCAGGAGCCTCTGTTGCAGATCCATCCCCTGATTGGATCTCAGGAGCCTCTGTTACAGATCCATCCCCTGATTGGATCTCAGGAGCCTCTGTTACAGATCCATCCCCTGATTGGATCTCAGGAGCCTCTGTTACAGATCCATCCCCTGATTGGATCTCAGGAGCCTCTGTTACAGATCCATCCCCTGATTGGATCTCAGGAGCCTCTGTTACAGATCCGCCCCCTGATTGGATCTCAGGAGCCTCTGTTACAGATCCGCCCCCTGATTGGATCTCAGGAGCCTCTGTTGCAGATCTCTGCCCCCTGATTGGATCTCAGGAGCCTCTGGTGCAGATCTCTGCCCCCTGATTGGATCTCAGGAGCCTCTGTTACAGATCCGCCCCCTGATTGGATCTCAGGAGCCTCTGTTACAGATCCGCCCCCTGATTGGATCTCAGGAGCCTCTGTTGCAGATCTCTGCCCCCTGATTGGATCTCAGGAGCCTCTGTTGCAGATCTCTGCCCCCTGATTGGATCTCAGGAGCCTCTGTTACAGATCCATCCCCTGATTGGATCTCAGGAGCCTCTGTTACAGATCCATCCCCTGATTGGATCTCAGGAGCCTCTGTTACAGATCCATCCCCTGATTGGATCTCAGGAGCCTCTGTTACAGATCCATCCCCTGATTGGATCTCAGGAGCCTCTGTTACAGATCCATCCCCTGATTGGATCTCAGGAGCCTCTGTTACAGATCCATCCCCTGATTGGATCTCAGGAGCCTCTGTTACAGATCCATCCCCTGATTGGATCTCAGGAGCCTCTGTTACAGATCCGCCCCCTGATTGGGTCTCAGGAGCCTCTGTTACAGATCCGCCCCCTGATTGGGTCTCAGGAGCCTCTGTTACAGATCCGCCCCCTGATTGGATCTCAGGAGCCTCTGTTACAGATCCGCCCCCTGATTGGATCTCAGGAGCCTCTGTTACAGATCCGCCCCCTGATTGGATCTCAGGAGCCTCTGTTGCAGATCTCTGCCCCCTGATTGGATCTCAGGAGCCTCTGTTGCAGATCCATCCCCTGATTGGATCTCAGGAGCCTCTGTTACAGATCCATCCCCTGATTGGATCTCAGGAGCCTCTGTTACAGATCCATCCCCTGATTGGATCTCAGGAGCCTCTGTTACAGATCCATCCCCTGATTGGATCTCAGGAGCCTCTGTTACAGATCCATCCCCTGATTGGATCTCAGGAGCCTCTGTTACAGATCCATCCCCTGATTGGATCTCAGGAGCCTCTGTTACAGATCCGCCCCCTGATTGGATCTCAGGAGCCTCTGTTACAGATCCGCCCCCTGATTGGATCTCAGGAGCCTCTGTTACAGATCCGCCCCCTGATTGGATCTCAGGAGCCTCTGTTACAGATCCGCCCCCTGATTGGATCTCAGGAGCCTCTGTTACAGATCCGCCCCCTGATTGGATCTCAGGAGCCTCTGTTACAGATCCGTCCCCTGATTGGATCTCAGGAGCCTCTGTTACAGATCCATCCCCTGATTGGATCTCAGGAGCCTCTGTTACAGATCTATCCCCTGATTGGATCTCAGGAGCCTCTGTTGCAGATCTCCGCCCCCTGATTGGATCTCAGGAGCCTCTGGTGCAGATCTCTGCCCCCTGATTGGATCTCAGGAGCCTCTGTTGCAGATCTCCGCCCCCTGATTGGATCTCAGGAGCCTCTGTTGCAGATCTCCGCCCCCTGATTGGATCTCAGGAGCCTCTGGTGCAGATCTCTGCTCCCTGATTGGATCTCAGGAGCCTCCATTAACAGATCTTTGTCCCCTTTTAGGTGACCTGGAATAATTGCTTCTTAGAAGAAGTTAAACTCCAGAGAAATGATTCATTACTCAGATAAATTCCCAAGAATTGAATCGGCCGCATTTATGATCTACTAAAAGATTTGTATTTCTGTCCATACAGTATTGAGATTCCCAGCTCTGTCACACAGCAGCAGAGCCTCTCTAGCAGGGCAGGAGACCAGATTTTTTTTTTCTGTGCTGCAGTTCACACCTGGCATTGGCGGGTTGGTCGCATTTTTACAGTTTTCCCAACCGCCGATCAACACCACGCACAATTGTTAAAGCAGTAAGTGGGTGGAGCTGTGCTATATAGGCCGGTATTTGGCCGTTTTGGAGAAATCGGCCTATTTTTTTTCCAAATTAGGCCGATATTTAACATGGTTGCTAGCGGTGCCACGGCTCCGGAGCTAGGCCGAAGCCGCGGCCTTTCCTGATGCTGTGACCGCGGCGGCAATCCGCTGATTGCCGCCGCGGTCACAGCATCAGGAAAGGCCGCGGCTTCGGCCTAGCTCCGGAGCCGCGGCCATCTTGGTACACCCAGCGCGGCAGCCAACCAGCCGGCCTGTAACAGCCAATCGGCGGCTGCCACTGCCGACATCCTCCACTCTGAAAAAAAAAAGTCCCCTGACGTGCTGCGCGCCCTGCCTACAAACCCCAGAATGCAGCGCGGGCCGGTTACTGATAGACACCAATGAGGTGGCACTGATGGATACTGATAGGCTGCTCTGGTGGGCATTAATGAGGTGGCACTAATGGGCTGCACTGACAGGCTGAACTGGTGGGCACTAATGGGCTGCACACCACCACTCTACCCTAAACAATACCAACCTCCCCACCTCTTCACCCTAGATTTGCTAAAATGAAGGGAAAAAAAATCGGCCTAAAATATCGGCCAGAGAAAAACCCATATTGGTCGACCTCTAGTGTCAGCATAGGGCCGCACCAAAGAATAATTAGCGCTTTTTGCAGAGTGCGGCAGGCGTTGGCGCTCTGCGACTGCCTCCAATTCTATTGAAGCGCACTGCAGACACACTGACGGTATTTGCAGCATATATCAGGAGCAGATGCAAGGCGGCAAAAGTGATCATCCCCTATTCTTAGCATAGTGTGAAAAAAAAAAATCCCACCGGGCATCCGAAGTGATTGTAAACGCTCACATATACCCAGTGAAGTGACTGGCCTCAGGTGATAGAGATGAAACAACTCTACATAAGTTGTATCTGTTTTATCTGCAGCCTTCAGATTCGGTTTTAGTGAATGTCCCCCGTTGTAGGTGTTCTGTGCTATTGGGTCTCATGTTCGTTGTCTCCGCAGATACGGCGTATGCAAAGAACCAGGATACGGGTCAGTGGTATTACTTCGATGACAGCAGTGTGTCTCCGGCCTCTGAAGATCAGATTGTGGTGAGTGTTCGTTGTGTGTGTTTGGGGGGGGGGGATGGTCCTCTGCCATGTTGTCCTATGTCAGTGATGGAGAACCTCGGGACCCCAGATGTTTTGGAACTGCATTTCCCATGATGCTCAAAGACACTGCAGAGTGCATGAGCATCATGGGAAATGTAGTTCCAAAACATCTGGGGTGTCAAGGTTCGCCATCACTGGCCTATGTGAACCCTCCCTCGTCATCCTGTTCTGGTCACGCCCTGGACGCGGCTCATTTCTCTTCCGTTCATGGACGGACACAGAAGCATCTTAACCTTAGGGTATTATCCTCCTCCTAGGAGATTGACTAGGTAGAAAACACAGCATGTTAAGTGTTAAACACTCCGCACAGTACACCTCCCCAGGGGGTGGCATTTTGGCCCCTTTCACACTACCGCGACTTCAAAGTTGCACGATTTTTGCTGCGATTTTTCAGGGAATGCCTGTGTCAACTTGCATTAAAGTCCTACTTGAAACCCGCACGCCGTCAAATGACGTCCGAAAAGGGGATCTGTTATCCTGGGTGGACGTCATATGACGTCCTGTACTTTGTGTGGGGATATCTGTATGATGGGTGTGCCTAGAGGCATCATTCAGATATCATTTTTCTTCCGGCGGCGATCCTGCGCACTGTAAGAACAATCATAGCGGCTTGATCGTTCTTACAGGCAGTGGGAGGGGACATCCCCGCCGCCATCTGGTGCTTCTCCGGGCTTTCCTGTCCCATCGGGGGCCCGGAGAGATGATCGCCGTCCGCCGGATGTGCAGCATAGAGATGACTGGTGACCACATGGTCACCAGTCATCTCTATGACCGTCGGAGGCCCGGGCGCGATGTGATGACGTCACGCCCGGGGGTCCCCCATAATCTTCGATTGCCCGGGGGTCCCCCATAATCTTCGATTGCCCGGGGGTCCCCCATAATCTTCGATTGCCCCCCATAATCTTCGATTGCCCGGGGGTCCCCCATAATCTTCGATTGCCCCCCATAATCTTCGATTGCCCGGGGGTCCCCCATAGTCTTCGATTGCCCGGGGGTCCCCCATAGTCTTCGATTGCCCGGGGGTCCCCCATAATCTTCGATTGCCCGGGGGTCCCCCATAATCTTCGATTGCCCGGGGGTCCCCCATAATCTTCGATTGCCCGGGGGTCCCCCATAATCTTCGATTGCCCGGGGGTCCCCCATAATCTTTGATTGCCCCAGGGGGCCCCCCCTGAGTTGTCAGTCCGCCCCTGAACATACACAGCTAAAGAATTTGTCAATATGATTCATCTATTTCTTGATTGCACAGCTAATCAAGCAATATATGAAAAGAACACCTTTTCAGAGTTCCTTTAGATGTGCATGCTCATCCCTGCAGGCGATTGGGTGCTGCAGCGATGACTAACATGCACGTCTAAAGGGATGCTGGAGATGTGTCTTTTCATATGACATTCAAAGCAGGGTGTTGTGCCCTTTGCATGTTGATCTGGTGTGTATTACATTTGCGCTTTTAACCTTTTTTCATCCTTCTTTTTATTTTATTTTTTTCCTCCCATCCAGACAAAAGCGGCCTACGTACTGTTCTACCAGCGGCAGGACGGTGCCAGCGTCAAAGCGCCCTCGCCTTTGCCCGCGGCGTCCCTGGGTTCTCCCCCAGCCGACGAAGCTTTAGGGGAGGAGGAGACACAGCAAGACAATGACTGTATGGACACCAACTAGAGAACTTTCTGTAGCGCCCCCCCTCCGTTGTCTGGAGTAATGCAGTGCGTCCGCCCTGAGATGTACATACTACCCCCTGATTACCGTTCCTGGATCGTCCAACCGGCATTGAGGGGGGGGGGGAGGGGGCTACTGCTGCCGACAGACAGTACAGAACGGGAGGCCCCTCCCCTGAGGAGGAGGAGGCGGGACTCTAGAGCGGGAGATGGTCATGTATCTGGTTTGGTGCCTGTGTTTATGCTCAGCAGAGGAATATTTCTTTAATCCTGGCTTTAATTCTTTATTTTTTTTTTCCTCCCTCCATGTTTTTGATTTGAACACGACGATGAATTGAAACACCAGCAGACTATGAAAAGTTTATATTTTTTAATACAAAGTACTGTAGCGCTCGCTAGAAACAATGATCTCGGCTCTTCTTCGGAAACGGCCGCCCGGGAGGGGGAGGGGGAAAAAAACGATCACTTTTCTGACGCTGCCGAGTTTGAAGTGTGAATGGCCGATGCCACGAGATTGCAAAAGACCGTTAAATAGCAAATTTAAAAACTAAAAAAAAAAAATTATATATATATAAAAAAAAAAAATGCATCCGCTTAGGAAGCCGGCTTTCTTTTTTTTTTTTGTTCCCGTTTTTTTGGGGGTGGGGCCTATTTATTGATCAGAACAGTATTTAAAGGCACACGCACAGTGACTTAGACGCAAAGGAATTGGGTGTGGTATCTACAGGCGGAATGGGGGAGCTGATGGTTCATTAAACATGATCAAAGCCTCCTGGATCGAGTGTTTTCCTTTGTCTTCCTGTGTCATCGATCGACTCAACCGCGTTCAGGAACCGGCCTCCGTCCGCTAATGGGGTGCCATAAGGGTCTTTGGCTGCGAGAAGAAACTTCTGTTTAAAGTGGTTGTAAATTGCATGCTCCCCCCCCCCCGATCCTCTTTTTTTTTTTTTCTGATTTTCCTACTTAAGGTGTACAGGTTTATCTACATTTCTTTACAGCCATTGGAAGGCCAGAATTTGTATAGCTTGTCTGAGCTGTCAGAAAGCAGGGGTTGGGCAGCTGAAGGTTCTGCAGAGCTCCGTGAGAGCTGATTGGAGGGAAGCAACCGCCACACCTACATACACACATACACACACACACACACACACACACCCCCACACCCCTACATACACACACACACACACACACACCCCCCCCCCACACCCCTACATACACACACACACACACACACCCCCCCCCACACCCCTACATACACACACACACACCCCTACATACATTCACCCCCCCACACCCCTACATGTACACACACCCCCCCCACACCCCTACATGTACATACACACACCCCCACATGTACACACACACCCCCACATGTACACACACACCCCCACACCCCTACATGTACACACACCCCCCCACACCCCTACATGTACACACACACAACCCCACATGTACACACACACCCCCACACCCCTACATGTACACACACCCCCCCCACACCCCTACATGTACATACACACCCCCACATGTACACACACACCCCCACATGTACACACACACCCCCACATGTACACACACCCCCACATGTACACACACACCCCCACATGTACACACACACCCCCACATGTACACACACACCCCCACTACCCCTACATGTACACCACACTCCCCCCCCCACCCCTACATGTACATACACACCCCCCCACATGTACACACACCCCCCCACTACCCCTACATGTACACCACACTCCCCCCCCCCCCCCCACCCCTACATGTACACACACACACCCCTACATGTACACACACCCCCCCACACCCCTACATGTACATACACCCCCCACCCCCACATGTACACACACACCCCCACATGTACACACACCCCACCACCCCTACACATGTACACCACACTCCCCCCCCACACACGCTTACATATACACCCCCCCCCACACGCTTACATATACACCCCCCCCCCCCCCCCCCACACACGCCTACATGACCATGCTGATATCGGAGGAAGAAGGCAGCAGCCAGAAATGACACTAAGTGCTCTGGATTGGTACAAGTATAAAGTAGGGGTCTCCAAACTGTGACCCGGGAGCCAGATGCGGCCTTTGCTTGCCTTTTATCTGGCCCTTGGGGCACCATTGAGACACCTACTGACTCCAATGATGGGGGACACTATTCCTCCCACTGACACCAATGAGGGGGGCACTATCCCTCCCACTGACACCAATGATGGAGCACTATTCCTCCCACTGACACCAATGATGGGGCACTATCCCTCCCACTGACACCAATGATGGGACACTATTCCCCCCACTGACACCAATGATGGGACACTATTCCTCCCACTGACACCAATGAAGAGGCATTATTCCTCCCACTGACACCAATGAAGAGGTATTATTCCTTAGATTGACACCAATGAGGGGAAATTATTCCACTGACACCAATGATGGAGCACTATTCCTCCCACTGCCACCAATGATGGGACACTATTCCCCCCACTGACACCAATGAAGAGGTATTATTCCTTAGATTGACACCAATGAGGGGAAATTATTCCACTGACACCAATGATGGGGCACTAGTTCCCCCCACTGACTCCAGCATCCTAAAGGCCCTTTTGTTTAAAAAGTTTGGAGACCCATTGCTATAGAGGGATATGCTTTGTTCATATTTCATGTCTGAGGTTTACAACCACTTTAACCCGTTTTCTGCCAACTCTTGCCACCCCTTCAAGAGGATCTTCACAATGAAGGTCTTTCCTGTGCTTCGTTATCATGTGATCACTGTGATTGGCTGTCACAATGATCATGTGACCCGGAGGCTGTCGTCCTGGCTTTTGATGGTTGCCATGTGACCTGGGAGCTGTTGAGTGATAGTGTGGTCACAATCCTGTGTGTGTGTGATTGAGAGCACTTCCCAGCACAAAATGGCAACACCGGCCTGACGCACTATATTGCCAAAAGTATTGGGACGCCTGACTTTACATACAGACAGGTGTCCCAATACTTTTGACAATATAGTTTATATTACGATTTTTCTTGTTTCCCCATCCGTGGTTGGAGGAACCTCCCCTGCCCGCTCTTGTATTCTGACAGCTGGCATCCGTGGGGATATTTGTTTTAGTTCATCCGCTGTCAGTAGAGGTGATGTGGGCGCAAATCGGAGACTATGAATGTGTCCTGTACAGTTTTTATGGTTTGCTGCGCCTCTATTGCATCAGTAAATATACCGGCCCGTGTCGGCCCACATTTCCTCTGCCGAGGATTCTGTTCCACGTTTCACAATAAAATCTCAATGAATTCGGGGCGAGGCTCTGAGGAGGCGTTTTGTAAGACGTCGGGTGTTTCCTGTGAACCTCGCTCACCCTCGGCCGTTTTCTTTCCTTGTTTATCTGAATGTCGCAATGCGGGAAAAGCCGGGAATGGATTGTTCAGATTGTTTCCTCGTTCCTGCAAATGTCACCATCAACGGCTCCGCTGCTTTATTGCTCCGGGGCCCGGCGGGTGAAGTTCACCAGCTTTGCTCTACAGAAAGTCCATTGATGGAGGCCAAATCTACACAAGGTGGCTGGGGGTGCCCACTATGTGCCCATCCCAGAGTCAAACATTCATTTTAGGTGACTCTGATGGCTAAATGAGTAAAGTATGACAAAATGTATTTATTGGGCCAATGGTCAGCATTCCCTCATGTACCACAAGTGGCATGCAGTGTAGGAATTGCCAACCAGAGTGGCACAGGGACATTGGCAGCTAGACATGGCTTCCAGCACCCTGGTCCCCACAAATCCACCTACATGTCCATCTCAAGTGCTTGTTTGAGACATCATACATGCAGACCACTGACCCTTTTCTCTGCCCTATATACTGCTGACCCCTGCACTCTGCTCTACAGCCGACTGCCCCCTACACTCTGCTTACATATTAGTGACCCCCTAGTGTCTGCCCTACAAACTACTGACCCCTGCACTCTGCCCTATATTCTGACTGCTAATCTTCACCCTGCTGACCCCTGCACTCTTCACTACAGGCTGACCACAGCACTCTGCCTTCCCTTTCTCTGCCCTATATACTACTGACCCCTTTCTCTGCCCTATATACTACTGGCCCCCTGGTTTCTGCCCTACAGCCCACTGACCCCCTGATCTCTTACCTGTATACTACTGACCCCCTGAACTCTTACCTGTATACTACTGACCCCCTGAACTCTTACCTGTATACTACTGATCTCTGCCCTATATACTACTGACCCCTTTCTCTGCCCTATATACTGCTGCCCCCCTGATCTCTTGCCCACCATATGCAGAGTGGCACAGGGACTTGGCAGCTAGACATGGCTTCCAGCACCCTGGTCCCCACGGATCCACATCTGTCCACCCCAGATGCTTGTATGTGACATGCATATTAATTAATTACCCTCTAACTTATATACCACTGACACCTGCACTCTGCCTTATATACTACTGACCCCTGCACTCTGCCCTACAGTCTACTGCCCCCCCTGTGCTCTGCTCTACAGTCTACTGCCCCCCCTGCGCTCTGCTCTACAGTCTACTGCCCCCCCTGCGCTCTGCTCTACAGTCTACTGCCCCCCCTGCGCTCTGCTCTACAGTCTACTGCCCCCCCTGCGCTCTACAGTCTACTGCCCCCCCTGCGCTCTGCCCTACAGTCTACTGCCCCCCCTGCGCTCTGCCCTACAGTCTACTGCCCCCCCTGCGCTCTGCCCTACAGTCTACTGCGCTCTGCCCTACAGTCTACTGCGCTCTGCCCTACAGTCTACTGCGCCCCTGCGCTCTGCCCTACAGTCTACTGCCCCCCTGCGCTCTGCCCTACAGTCTACTGCCCCCCTGCGCTCTGCCCTACAGTCCACTTCCCTCTGTGCTCTTCCCTACAGTCTACTGTGCTTTGCCATACAAACCACTAAACCCTACACTCTGCCGTACACACTACTGACACCTACACACTATGGTTCCCCCCCACACTAACACTCTCTACCTTACAAACTACTGAGCCCTGTACTATGCCCTACAAACCACTGACCCCCACACTCTGCCGTACACACTACTGACACCTACACTCTGCCCTACACACTACGCCCCCCCCCCACACACACACACACACTCTCTCTCTACCTTACAAACTACATGACCCCTGTACTTTGCCATTCCTACTACTGACCCCCTTCATCCTGCCCTACACACTACTGATCCCATGTTCTTTGCCATTTCTGCTACTGACCCTTGCACTCTGCCCTACAAACAGCTGACCCCTGTACTCTGTCCTACACAATACTGACACTCATGCTCTGCCCCATACACTACCGACCCCTACATTACAGACTACTGACCTCTGCACTACAAACTACTGACCCCCCCCCCCCCCCCCGTCTTACACATTACTGACTCCTGTACTGTTTTTCCCATTCTTCTAATTGAATCCAACTAGACAAAGATGTGGGTCCTGGTAGAAAAATGTGTGAATCTTGCGTAACAATCTTTATAGGTAGATAAACAGTCATTGTTCATGCAACCAGGTCAGGCCAGATATGTGGAGCAGAATGTGGAGCGTTATTGAGGGGTCGGATGTGCCGGAGGCCAGGGTGTGGCATGGCGCCATATAAAAGCTGTGTAATGCCAGCACTTTATTATACAGAAATAAATAGGTGACGGCACCTCGGGGAGTCCTCTGCCGTTTTCTCACATCTAGGGTCATAGCAAAAAGACAAAAGTGTGATCACATGAACCGCCTACAGAAAGAGAAGTGAGAGTCGGTCGTTGTGTAAATAGAGAAGTAAAACCCGTTCAGTATTCTTCAGAATTTTCCATATGAAGAAGCAGCCTGAGCTGAAGAACCGTGCGAGAATGACATGAAAACTGGTACATTGCACTGCCTTAACATCACTAGTACTGGTCCAGAAACCAACAAAGATGAATAAATTCCCTAAATCAGATAACTTGCACCCATGTGTCCTTGGAGAGCTGAGTTCAGTTATCTCTAAGGCATTGTTTCTCATTTTTAGAGACTCTAATGCAGCCTTTCTCAGCCCCCGGGGTTTCTCCAAAGCTCGCTAGGGGTTCTTTGAGCAATTTCTGCCACTCAGGTAAGTAACCATTGTCACCAATGATTTTTTAGCAATCTGTGAGGGTTGGGATTCTTCCCACTGACAAAATGTAACAAGCATTCTTCCAAACGGCCTTCATGATATGCTACCGTGAGCTGTAGATAAAGTAATTAATATTTGGAACATTATTTCGAAGGGTACATCAGTGTGGAAAAATGCTGCTGTTTGACTTAGCCAGGCCAGTGTGGTGCCTCATCGAAAACGGGATCAATGTGTCTTCACCTAATGGGAATGTTTACCTTCTATAGTCAAGGACAGGGGTCTCTAAACTTCATCAGTGAGGGCCTCAGGGTTGGTGGTCGGTAGGAAGAGGTGCCTCATCATTGGTGTCAGTGAAAGAAATAGTGCCACTGTGGACAGAGGGGGTATTGGGGTACAATAGAGGGGCGGAGGGGGGATTGGGGTGTAATAGAAGGACAGAGGGGGGGTTGGGGTGTAATAGAGGGACAGAGGGGGGATTGGGGTGTAATAGAAGGACAGAGGGGGGATTAGGGTGTAATAGAAGGACAGAGGGGGGATTGGGGTATAATAGAGGGACAGAGGGGGGATTTGGGTGTAATAGAGGGACAGAGGAGGGATTGGGGTTTAATAGAGGGACAGGGGGGGATTGGGGTGTAATAGAAGGACAGAGGGGGGATTGGGGTGTAATAGAGGGACAGAGGGGGGATTGGAGTGTAATAGGACAGAGGGGGGATTGGGGTGTAATAGGACGGGGGATTGGGGTGTAACAGAGGGGGGGATTATAAAGGGACAGAGGGGGGATTGGGGTGTAATAGGAGGACAGAGGGGGGATTGGGGTATAATAGAGGGACAGAGGAGGGATTGGGGTATTATAAAGGGACAGAGGGGGGATTGGGGTGTAATAGAGGGGGGATTGGGGTGTAATAGAGGGGGGGATTGGGATGTAATAGAAGGACAGAGGGGGGATTGGGGTGTAATAGGAGGACAGAGGGGGTATTGGGGTAGAATAGAAAGGTGGAGGGGGGATTGGGGTGTAATAGAAGGACAGAGGGGGGGTTGGGGTGTAATAGAAGGACAGAGGGGGGGGGGGTTGGGGTGTAATAGAACGACAGTGGGGGGATTGGGGTATAATAGAGGGACAGAGGAGGGATTGGGGTGTAATAGAGGGACAGAGGGGGGATTGGGGTATAATAGAGGGACAGAGGAGGGATTGGGGTATTATAAAGTAATAGAGGGGGGATTGGGGTGTAATAGAAGGACAGAGGGGGGGGGTTGGGGTGTAATAGAACGACAGTGGGGGGATTGGGGTATAATAGAGGGACAGGGGAGGGATTGGGGTGTAATAGAGGGACAGAGGGGGGGAATGGAGTGTAATAGGACAGAGGGGGATTGGGGTGTAATAGAGGGGGGATTGGGGTATTATAAAGGGACAGAGGGGGGATTGGGGTGTAATAGGAGGACAGAGGGGGGATTGGGGTGTAATAGAAGAACATAGGAGGGATTGGGGTGTAATAGAAGGACAGAGGAGGGATTGGGGTAGAATAGAGGGACGGAGGGGGGATTGGGGTAGAATAGAGGGAGGATGGGGGATTGGGGTGTAATAGAAGAACATAGGAGGGATTGGGGTGTAATAGAAGGACAGAGGAGGGATTGGGGTAGAATAGAGGGACGGAGGGGGGATTGGGGTAGAATAGAGGGAGGATGGGGGATTGGGGTGTAATAGAAGGAAAGAGGTTTAGTAGAGGTGTACCCCCAAGGTTCAGTGTTGTTTATGATGTAGTCCAAGGTTTAAAGGTAGCCCAAGGTTCAGTGTTAGTGGTGTACCCCAAGGTTCAGTGTTTGTGGTGTACCCCAAGGTTCAGTGTTTGTGGTGTACCCCGAGGTTCAGTGCTGGTGGAAGTCTACCTGAGGTTCTACCTTTGGGTACAGCACAAACAATGTTGGTAGAGGTGTACCACAAGGTTCAGAATTATCAGTGGTGTACCCCAACGATAAGTGTTATACACATATATTTAGTGTTGTTAATGGTGTACCCCAAGGTTCAGTTCTGGTAGAGGTCTGTAGCAAGGTTCAGTATTGTTGATGGTGTACCCCAAGGTTCAGTATTGTTGATGGTGTACCCCAAGGTTCAGTATTGTTGATGGTGTACCCCAAGGTTCAGTATTGTTGATGGTGTACCCCAAGGTTCAGTATTGTTGATGGTGTACCCCAAGGTTCAGTATTGTTGATGGTGTACCCCAAGGTTCAGTATTGTTGATGGTGTACCCCAAGGTTCAGTGTTGAGACCCTTACCTTTCCTTATGGTGGTGTAAATCTTTAAGAATTGATCCATATTGTCCCCTGACTCCAGCCTAAGGCCGGGTTCACACCGCCGCATGCGGCTCACAGTAGGGGTCCGGTGCGTCAGGTTCACCGGTTCAGGTCCGATTTCAGCCCGAATTTTGGCACGCGTTTTTCGGGCACACCGCACCGGACCCGCTGCGGAGATATGTGAACCTCCTTCATAGAGAGCCAGTCACATTCTTCTGCTATGTGAATTGAATGCGGGGAAACCCGGCCTAAAAATTGATGGCGTACCAAATTCTCCTGAGGCGCTCTGAGGTCCAGGGGGGGGGGATGGACCCTGCACCCTCTGACTACAATAGATGTGTCAAGTCACCCAAACATTTATGTAGTCCTTGTGAACTGTCCTACATGCTCTGTTCATAAGAATCCTCCCCTCCCCCTCCAATTCCAGGGGCCCCCCATGTCCCGGGGTCACTACTGCCACCTCCCCACATGTACCCCGATTCCCCTTCCCCCATCTACAGCTGCCTGTTTAATGTGAAATAATGCCGGCCTTCCATCCATTGTATCCTCACCAATCACCCGTTTTTACCGGCCCAGTGTCACCTCTTTACCTCAGATAGGAAACTGCTGCTACAGGAGATATTGTTACTAAACCACTGTAGACCAAACCATAACAACCAATCAGATCCCAGCTTTCATTGAGTCCATGCTAGGGAATAAATACAGACATCTGATTGACTGCACAATTTAAAGAAGAACTAAGTTTGTCCACTGAGGACGGTGGCCATCTTGGCTTCTGTTTACATTTGCAGTTACCATGGTGCCTCATGTGACCAGCTATGACACCAGCCATTGGAGGGCATGAGAGTTCAGGTGAGGGCACACCGGATCCTGTTATCAGCGGAGGTGTGACCTAAAGCGGATCTAAACCCTCCTATCCTTTACAGCCAAGGAAGCCGCCATCTTGGCCTCTGTTTACATCTGTGGTTGCCATGGTGACCAGCTGCGACACCAGCCATTGGAGGGCATGAGAGTTCAGGTGAGGGCACACCAGATCCTGTTATCAGCGGAGGTGTGACCTAAAGCGGATCTAAACCCTCCTATCCTTTACCGCCAAGGAAGCCGCCATCTTGGCCTCTGTTTACATCTGCGGTTGCCATGGTGCTGCACTTGTGATCAGTGATGACACCAGCCATTTGATGGCCTGACAATACGGCGGAGAGCACAAACGACTGTGACGGCTGTTATTCAGGGTGCGCCTTGGGGAAAATTTGGTTAAGTTGCGCTTTTTAACCGGAACTGTTTTGGAAACTATTTGAATTGGATTTATTTCCACTGTAAAGTGCCCGTTGCCCATTGCAACCAGCTCAGCCTACCCACCTGCACTGTGTCTGTTGCCCATAGCAACCAGCTCAGCCTACCCACCTGCACTGTGTCTGTTGCCCATAGCAACCAGCTCAGCCTACCCACCTGCACTGCGTCTGTTGCCCATAGCAACCAGCTCAGCCTACCCACCTGCACTGCGTCTGTTGCTCATAGCAACCAGCTCAGCCTACCCACCTGCACTGTGTTTGTTGCCCATAGCAACCAGCTCAGCCTACTTAACTTGCACTGGACAGCTGCGATCTTGATTGGTTGCCGTGGGTAACGCAGACACCATCAGGGTGTAAAGTAGGCTGTGTGTCTCCGGGGGCAGCCACCATGTCGGAGAAGGTGATGAGATGCCGGCAGAAGCTCTCCGCCGCCATCAGTCGAGCTCTGGAGAACATTCACCAACCGACCAATCGGGACAGGCCTCGCTCTGGCCCCACCAACCCCCACTACAGCCAGCCCAGGGGCCCATCCTTCGCCGAGAACACCAAGAAGGTGACACGGACCTGCCAGACCGATAAGGGGGAGAAGACGACTTCCAAAAAAGAAAAAGTTACGCCGCCGTCCGCCATCCAGAGATCTCCCACAAGGAGCGAGAGCAGGTATGACATTCTTATCACCAAGACAGGAAATGATAGGAGATCCAAAATGTTAGTCAGACAGGAAGTGAGGGGAAATCTTCCAATGGGGACACCTGTTCCAGTGACCCCTAAGGTGGGAATTTGTCTCACTTCCTGTTGTGTCTGCAGGGCAAGAAATGAAGATAAATCTCCCCAATGGGACGCAGAGCATCCCCAGCACCATCTTTAGATTTACTATGATGAATGGGGATTGGCCCGTTAAGTTGATCCATTTTGGGAAATAACAGACAATTGTGGATCTGCTAGATTTGCCCCCCCCCCCCCCCCACAGGTGCCCCTGTTTTTGGAGAAGGGCGGTTTGTAGTCCCCATTAGGGTGACCACGTGTCCCGGATTGCCCGGGACAGTCCCGCATTCTGCAGGTCTGTCCCGGGCACCTTTACTCTGGGACAATACAGTGTCCCGGAATGAAATTGACACAGGTCCCAGCATGAACCCCTCAGAGCTTAAGATGTGACCCCACCCCCCCAAATTAGTGGAGAACTACAGGTCCCAGCATAGATCTGTGAAATATATGGGGTCACACCCTTAGATCTCACGGGTTCATGCTGGGAGTTTCAAAATTGGGGGGTTCACATCTTTAGATGTCATCGGTTCATGCTGGGATTGATTGGTAGTCCTTTACTTTGGGGGGGGTGACCTCCCCAAAGTTAAGGACTACAGGTCCCAGCATGAACCCCCCCCCCCCCCCAGAGCTGAAGATGTGAGACCCCCTGCCCCCCAAATAGTGAAGAACTACAGGTCCCAGCATAAAACTGAAATCTATGGGATCACACCCTTAGATCTCAGGGGGTTCATGCTGGGTGTTGTAGTCCTTCAAATTGGGGGGGGGTGACATCTTTAGATATTAGGAGTTCATGCTGGGACTTGTAGTCCTTCACTTTTGGGGGGAATGTGACCCCCAAAAGTGAAGGACTACAGGTCCCACCATGAACCCCTCAGAGCTGAAGATGTGACCCCCCCAACTAGTGAAGAACTACAGGTCCCAGGATGAACCAGTGAAAATTATGGGGGGTCACATATTTTTTTTATAAAAAGTTATCTTTTTTTTAGGAAGGGGGGGGGGGGGTGTCCCTAAATGGCAATTTTGAAATGTGGTCACCCTAGTCCCCATGGGATCGGCTCCGTCTGTCATGTTGTAGATTATTATTGTATTGTTTGGGGGTGTCAGCCATTTCCTGTCTCTTATCACCATCCAGGTCAGAGGAGCTTCCCGCAGATCGGAACCCAACCAACACCTCCCAAGATTTGAACGATTTGATCGGTGAGTGACCTCCACACTATTACTGATAAAGAGGACCTGTGTGAGCAGGCTCAGATGGAAGCTAGGTGCCGTTCCCTGAGAGTAGTATGGGGCCCCCAGACTAATGGAATGACACCTGAGAGTATTATGGGGCCCCTGGAGCCATGGAATGAGACCTGAGTGTAGTATGGGGCCCCCAAGTATGGAATGACACCTGAGAGTATTATGGGGCCCCCAGACTAATGGAATGACACCTGAGTGTAGTATGGGGCCCCTGGAGGCATGGAATGACACCTGAGTGTAGTATGGGGCCCCCAGAGTAATGGAATGACACCTGAGTGTAGTATGGGGCCCCCAAGTATGGAATGACACCTGAGTGTAGTATAGGGCCCCCAAGTATGGAATGACACCTGAGTGCAGTATGGGGCCCCCAGAGTAATGGAATGAAACCTGAGTGTAGTATGGGGCCCCCAGAGTAATGGAATGACACCTGAGTGTAGTATGGGGCCCCTGGAGCCATGGAATGACACCTGAGTGTAGTATGGGGCCCCCAAGTATGGAATGACACCTGAGTGCAGTACGGGCTCCCAGAGTAATGGAATGACACCTGAGAGTATTATGGGGCCCCTGGAGCCATGGAATGACACCTGAGTGTAGTATGGGGCCCCCAAGTATGGAATGACACCTGAGTGTAGTATGGGGCCCCCAAGTATGGAATGACATCTGAGTGCAGTATTGGCTCCCATAGTAATAGAATGACACCTGAAAGTATTATGGGGCCCCTGGAGCCATAGAATGACACCTGAGAATATTATGGGGCCCCTGGAGCCATGGAATGACACCTGAGTGTAGTATGGGGCCCCCAAGTATGGAATGACACCTGAGTGTAGTATGGGCTCCCAGAGTAATTGAATGACACCTGAGAGTATCCCCCAGTATGAAATGACACCTGAGAGTATTATGGGACCCGCAAGTATGGAATGACACCTGGACTAAAATACTAGATTTCATTATTTTGTCTCTAGAGGTCTTTAAATTTGAACTCTGGGATCAGCAAATATTGTCTCATTCCATCGGTCATGTGGATTCTTCCAGAATCTCGTGATCTTGGTGTATTTCTCCCAGATCTGTGCCGTTGACTTGTCCTCAATGTTCCACTGTGGGGAAAGTTCCTTCACTGACTGCGCAGGCGCAAACTTCCCGACGGAAATTCCCGAACCTCGCCCGGCATCCAGGCTCATTCTTTAACATCCCCGTGGATTGGAGGATGTTAAAAAAAGAGCCAGGAGGCCGAGCGAGCGAAGCGAGCCGTCCGAGCGCAGCGAGGACGTGAGGCCGACTGGCCACTTTCCTCTAAGTCCACGTCGCCCTGGATGCCGGCCGCCGTTCGGGGATTTCCGTCAGCAAGTTTGCACCTGCGCAGTGCTTGAAGGAACTTTCCCGATAGCTGGAACCATCTCTGCGCATCAGTTCGCGCATGCGCTGGAACTTCCATGATGCATGGAACCAGCACGGCAGATCACCGTCATCCAGTGTGAGACTTCCTGTAATAAAGACCGCCCACTGCTGCTCTCTCTCCTTGTGCAGAGTGACTGGTCTTGTCTCCGCCCCCTCCTGTAGTTTCCTGCTGGGAGCCTGTTCTGGGTGGAGCCTGCTGGGCCCCTCCCACAGCGCTGCTCTCTGCACAGGTTATGTACAGCACAGTGATGATGTACCTGCTACTCTTACAAGGTAATATCTGGGTGTGTAAAGGAAGTGGCGCACACAATGTGGATTGGTTGGTCGCAGCGTTCGTTTCCCGTATTGATTGATTGATTGTATTTGTTATTGGAAATGTAGAGGATTGTGGTGAGTGACGACCTGTGTTCCTTCCTCTCTCAGATAACACCAGCTCCCCGCTCCTCCATCAGCTTTCCCGATCACTGGACTGCGATGACGACATGGCCATGGATCTGATCTTCGGTCCTGGCAGCTTTCTCAGCCTCTTATTGGACAATGAAGAACCTTCAACCTTTGACCTCACCGACCCGGGGACGGCGATGATGGACGTTGCTGGTCACATGATGGAGGCAGTTCTGAGCCCAGAGGATGAACCCAAGAGTTACTGCATTCTGTGACCATGTGCCCACCCAACACTGATCCAATCAGAATCCAGCTACAAAGACCCCAAACCCCCTCCCTAATACCCCTTGTCCTTTTCTGTTACCCCGAACCCCCATTCATACTCCCACCCCCCTCTGTCCTTCTATTCTACCCCAATCCCCCCTCTGTCCTTCTATTACACCCCAATCCCTCCTCTGTCCCCCTATTACACCCCAATCCCCCTCTGTCCCTCTATTATACCCCAATCCCCCCTCTGTCCCTCTATTACACCCCAATCCCCCTCTGTCCCTCTATTACACCCCAATCCCCCCTCTGTCCCCCTATTACACCCCAATCCCCCCTCTGTCCTTCTATTACACCCCAATCCCTCCTCCGTCCCTCTATTATACCCCAATCCCCCCTCTGTCCCTCTATTCTACCCCAATCTCCCTTCTGTCCCTCTATTACACCCCAATCCCCCCTCTGTCCCTCTATTACACCCCAATCCCCCCTCTGTCCTTCTATTATACGCAAACCCCCCCCCCCCCCTCCGTCCCTCTATTCTACCCCAATCCCCCCTCCGTCCCTTTATTCTACCCCCAATCCCCCCTCTGTCCTCCTATTACACCCCAATCCCCCCTCTGTCCCTCTATTATACCCCAATCCCTCCTCTGTCCCTCTATTCTACCCCAATCCCCCCTCCGTCCCTTTATTCTACCCCAATCCCCCCTCCGTCCCTCTATTACACCCCAATCCCCCTCTGTCCCTCTATTACACCCCAATCCCCCCTCTGTCCTTCTATTACACCCCAGTCCCCCCTCTGTCCCTCTATTATACCCCAATCCCCCCCTGTCCTTCTATTACACCCCAATCCCCCCTCTGTCCTCCTATTACACCCCAATCCCCCCTCTGTCCCTCTATTACACCCAACCCCCCCTCTGTCCCTCTATTACACCCCAATCCCCAACTGTCCCTCTATTATACCCCAATCCCCCCACTGTCCTATTACACCCCAATCCCCCCTCTGTCCTTCTATTATACCCCAATCCCCCCTCCGTCCCTCTATTCTACCCCAATCCCCCCTCCGTCCTTCTAATATACCCCAATCTTTCCTCCGTCCCTCTATTATACCCCAATCCCCCCTCTGTCCTTCTAATACACCCCAATCCCCCCTCCGTCCCTCTATTCTACCCCAATCCCCCCTCTGTCCTTCTATTACACCCCAATCCCCCCTCTGTCCTTCTATTACACCCCAATCCCCCCTCTGTCCCTCTATTATACCCCAACCCCCCCCCCTCTGTCCTTCTAATACACCCCAATCCCCCCTCCGTCCCTCTATTCTACCCCAATCCCCCCTCTGTCCTTCTATTACACCCCAATCCCCCTCTGTCCCTCTATTATACCCCAATCCCCCCTCTGTCCTTCTATTACACCCCAATCCCCCCTCTGTCCTTCTATTACACCCCAATCCCCCCTCTGTCCTTCTATTACACCCCAATCCCCCCTCTGTCCTTCTATTACACCCCAATCCCCCCTCTGTCCTTCTAATACACCCCAATCCCCCCTCCGTCCCTCTATTACACCCCAATCTCCCCTCTGTCCTTCTATTACACCCCAATCCCCCCTCTGTCCTTCTATTACACCCCAATCCCCAACTGTCCCTCTATTATACCCCAATCCCCCCTCCGTCCTTCTAATATACCCCAATCTTTCCTCCGTCCCTCTATTATACCCCAATCCCCCCTCTGTCCCCCTATTACACCCCAATCCCCCCTCTGTCCTTCTATTACACCCCAATCCCCCCTCTGTCCTTCTATTACACCCCAATCCCCCCTCTGTCCTTCTAATACACCCCAATCCCCCCTCCGTCCCTCTATTCTACCCCAATCCCCCCTCTGTCCTTCTATTACACCCCAATCCCCCCCTCTGTCCCTCTATTATACCCCAATCCCCCCTCTGATGGACAGGACTGGTTATATTCAGTTCATATTTGTATTTAGTGTTCTCTTTCTCATCTCTGTATGTTGGCTCCGCCCTGTTTGGATTTTTCTTCGAATTTAATATTTTTTTTCAGTCTCCAGACACATAATGGGATGTTGCTAAAATGGGCCATAGAACGTTGATTTTTTCTTTATGAACCGGCAGAAACTTTATAGGGAACGTGACACATGCAAAGAGCACTCAGACAAATCGCCCATAAAAGCACCAAGAATGCCCAATTTCCACTGCTGATTACTCAGCATGACTGCAAGAGATTCATGTGTTTTGGAATTTCAATTTGTTGCCAGTGATGGTTGTTGTTGTTGTATAAAAAGTCTCCTCAGTACCTTCAAATATTGGCAGTTTGTCTTCTGTGCGACATGATGGCCATAGAATTGTAGGGTGATGGCATTGTCCCCTAATGGGAATCCTCACTTTATGATCAGTAATGGTGCATATTCCCAACCCAAGGTACTTTTACATTAGTCCTTTATCAGCTTTGAGTGTATCTCCCAAACCCTGTCCACCTCCAACTCAGAGAACTACAACCCCCAGCATGTACAGACACGTTTCTCTCCTCCAATAGATGGAGAACTACAACCCCCAGCATGTACAGACACTTTTCTCTCCAATAGATGGAGAACTACAACCCCCAGCATGTACAGACACCCTGCCCTCCTCCAATAGATAGGGAACTACAACCCCCAGCATGTACAGACACCCTGCCCTACTCCAATAAATGGAGAACTGCAACTCCCAGCATGTACAGACATCCTGCCCTCCTTTAACTGAACAGCTACAACTCTCAACATGTACAGTCAGAGGAGAGTAGGGTGTCTGTGCATGATGGGAGTTGTAGTTCCCCATCAGTTGGAGGCAGGGTGTCCGTACATGCTGGGAGTAGTAGTCCTTCATCAGTTGACAGGGTGCAGGCTCTCTGTACATGCTGGCAGTTGTAGTTCTTTTCCAGTTGGAGGGGGGAAAGTGGGCCTGTGTGAGTTGGAGGGTGAATGTACATGTTGGGAGTTGTAGTTCTTGCTTAGTTATAGGTTCCATGGTGACTGTACATGCTGGGAGTAGTAGTCCTCCATCAGTTGACAGGGTGCAGGCTCTCTGTACATGCTGGCAGTTGTAGTTATTTCCCAGTTTGAGGGGGACAGTGGGCCTGTGTGTGGTAGGAGGTGAATGGTGACTGTACATGTTGGGAGTTGTAGTTCTTGCTTAGTCATGTTCTATGGTGACTGTACATGCTGGGAGTAGTAATTCTTCATTTCTTCGTGTGTCCTGGGAGTTGTCATTTACCCTCAGACACCTTACAACTCCCAGCAAGTACAGGCACTCTGCCCTCCTCGCAAGTGGTTGTGCCAATGCATGGCGACTAAGACTCCTCTAAGAAAGCGGAAATTGTGACTCCCATCAGATGGAAAATTCCTTCAGATCAGAATCCGTGGATTTCCCACTTTCTTTTCTCAGAGGAGTCGCAGTCACCATGAGTCGGCACAACCAATGCAAGGAGTGTCTGTACATGCTGGGAGTTTTAGTGCTGGAGTTGTAGGAGGCAGGTTGACTGTACATGTTGGGAGTTGTAGCTGTCCATCAACTGGAGGGCAGGGTGCCTGTCAATGTTGGGAGTTGTAGTTTTCTCTTAGACAGCTTACCCTCCTCCAGAGAGAGAACTACAACCCCGAACATGCAGACACCCTGCACTCCTCCAACTGATGGACAACTACAACTCCCAACATGTACAGACACCCTATCCTCCCCCTAACAGAGAACTACATCTCCCAGCATGGACAGACCCCTTTCCCTCCTCCAGTCTCCTGCACTCCCGGCAGTCATTGTGCTGACTCACGGTGACTCCGACAAGGAAGTGGGAATTGTGACTCACAAATCGAGGCCTCAGGAGGAAATCCACAGATTCCGCTCTGAAGGAGATCAACAAAGTCTGCTGGGGACACTTTAACCACGTCACCGCCGGTGACTTGTCCTTAAGGTTCCCCCAACTAAAAAAAGTTCCTTCAAGGACTGCGCAGGCGCAAACTTGCCGACGGAAATCTCCGAACCTCGCCCGGCATCCAGGCTCATTCTTTAACATCCCCGTGGATTGGAGGATGTTAAAAAAAAAAAAAAGGAGGCCGAGCGAGCTGTCTGAGTGAAGCGAGGACGTGAGGCCGACTGGCCACTTTCCTCAAAATCCACGTCGCCCTGGATGCCGGCCGAGGTTCGGAGATTTCAGTCGGCAAGTTTACGCTTGCGCAGTCCTTAAAGGAACTTTCTCGTTAGCCGGAACCATATCGGCAGATCACCGGCTCCACCAAAACTTTCAGCATGGGTGGAGCCGACCTTGTTTGTGTCTTTTGTCTTATCCGCCGCAGACACGGCTCTGATCTCCACATATGACCATCCATGGAGGCGCCACGACTACCACCGAGCTCTTCGCCTTACAGTACCGTCATGCTGATCCCCTGGCTTCCAATACTTCCCAGGTCTCTGACCCGGGACAATTGCCGATCAGAAAGTCCAAGAACAAGCGAGAGCCCAGATCTGTACACTTCTTCCAGGTTGGTGAAAGCATGGGGGGGGTAAGCATGACAGCCAGGGCAGTAGCATTTTCTGGAGGTCACAAATGGCAGCCCTGTACATTTATTGCAACTCAAGACAGTCCTCCTGGGTCACATGATTGTCTGGCTGCCCTCCAGCTGTCATGCTGATCCTCTGTGCTCTTGTCCCAATTCCAGCCAGGTCACTTGTGGGCTCACCTGGCTGCCTCATTGAGCTGAACTCTGGCAGGGTTGCAGGTCAGAGCGCCTGATCTACATACTTTGATCAGGGTTGGTAAATACTGAAGCTAAAGGATCAGCATGACAGCCAGGCACCTAGTATGTTCAGAAGAGCTCAGTCGGGTCATCCTCTTATCTTAGTTCCAGCCCTGGTTTTACACGACTGCGGGATTGAAATTGTGCAAGTTCAGCTGAAATCTGCGCGCTTTTCCTGCACCGATGTCCATTGAAATCGCCAAAACCAACATAAAAACTACTTTTGGGAACCTTGTGCCGCGCCGCATTTGCCACGTCAAACCACATCAATGAGAAATCAGAGCCAAATGTCATTTACCCCTTCCAGCCCAAGCCAAATTCTGCCATTCCTCTCCTACAGTAAAAACAATCTTTTGGGCTAGAAAGTTACTCAGAACCCCCCCAAACATTATATATGTTTTCCTAGCAAAGACCCTAGAGAATAAAATGGCAGTCATTGCAATTTATGTCATACGGTATTTGCACAGCAATTTTTCGAACGCAATTTGTTTTTTGAAAAAAAAAAAAAAGTTATATCTACCCCAATTTTTTTTAGTATAGTATGAAAGACGCTGAGTAAGCAGATACCAAACATGTCACACGGAGATATTAACCACTTGAGAGCCGCACTAAAGACGTCCACAGCGCGGCTCTCAACTGCCGGGTGGACGTCCTTTTATGTGCATTCGCTGGGGGCGCGCAGCAGGGAAACACTGTGCCCGGCGCTGAGATGCCGATGCGTGTGCCTGGTGGCCGCGATGTCTGCCAGGTACCCGCGATTGGCGGTGACAGCAGGGACGTGGAGCTCTGAGTGTAAACACAGAGCTCCACGTCCTTTCAGGGAGAGGAGACCAATGCTGTGTCCCTTGTACATAGAGACACAGCATAAGTCACCTCCCCCAGTCAGTCCCCCTCCACACACAGTTAGAAACACCTCTCAGGGAGCTCATTTAACCCCTTGATCACCCCCCCTAGTGTTAACCCCTTCCCTGCCAGTCACATTTATACAGTAATTAGTGCATTTTTATAGCACTGATGGCTGTATAAATGTGAATGGTCCCAAAATTGTCCGATATGTCCGCCGCAATATCGCAGGCCTGACAAAAAAAAAAAAAAAACGCCATCACTAGTAAAAATAAAATAAATAAATTAAAAAAAATCATAAATCTATCCCCTATTTTGTAGGCGCTATAACTTTTGCGCAAACCAATCACTATACGCTTTCTGCGATTTTTTTTTTTAACAAAAATATGTAGAAGAAAAGCCAAGGAAAAAAATATATAAAAAAAAAAAAAAAAAATTAGGATATTATAACAAAGTAAAACATTTTTTTTGTTTTCAAAGTTGTCTTTTTTTGTTTATTTTTTTATATAAAAAAAAAAATAAAGAGGCGATCAAAAACCAAAAGAAATCTCTATTTGTGGGGAAAAAAAAAAAAAATAATATAATTTGAGTACAGTGTTGTATGATAGCGCAATTGTCATTCAAAATGCGTCGGCGCTGAAAATTGGTCTGGGCAGGAAAGGGGTTTAAGTGCCCAGTAATGAAGTGGTTAAGGAGAAGGGTTTACATCTGTCGGTGCTGGAAGTGACGTCATCACGTCGCTTCCGGCCTCCGGGGGTGATGGAGATGGTCAGGGACCATCTGGTCCCCGGTTAGCTCTATGGTAATAGAGAAGTGGTTAAGGGGAACTCAGAATTGGTAAATCATCTTTTAACAGCACAGAGGGCGGAGTCACAACAGAAAAAGGCGGAGTCAACTTAACCTGCATTTTTCTTAATAAAAAAAAAAATGGTGTTTTTAATGTTCCCGCCCTCCAAAAGCAATTCAGGGTGGAGCCAATGGTGGCACCACCAGCCCTGTAGTAAGTGACAACAGAAAACAGATCACATGATTTAAAGATTCCATTTATTGGATACAAAGTGAGTCTCCCAAAAGCAATCCCACCAACCACAGAGCCCCCTACAGACAATTTACAGAACATCAGCTCCGCCTCTTCTCGTTTTGAAGGTGGAGCATCATGAGTAAACGGCTGCAGGCGACGCCTGCGTCCGGCGGGACCCTCCGGAGCGTCACGAGCCGCCATCACCGCGCCACGCGGCGTTCATTTCTGCGCCCTCAGCAGCTCCTCGATGTCCGGACGGATGTTGATGGTCTCGAAGCGCCGGCCGTAGCGCTTGTACGGAACTCCGTCCGGCCCGATCAGGAATTTCTCGAAGTTCCAAGAAATGTCACTGCGGCGAACCGGCGACCAGATGATGCACTTGGGGTCGGTCATGAGGGAGTGGTGGTCATCGCTGGGGGAGGGGAGAGCCGACTTCAGGAAGGTGAACAGCGGCAGCTCCTTCTCCCCGTTGACGTCGCACTTCTCGAAGAGAGGGAACGCCGGCTCAAAACCGCCTCCGGGCCGAACAAACTTCAGGGAGTCGAGGATCTCCTGGTTGGAGCCGTTCTCCTGCGGGGAGAGAGAACATCAGACACCAAATACCCACAGATTGGATTGTACGTGGGGCGACCGGGGAATGATACCATGTGACACCCCCCCTCCCCCAGGTGAACACCCAACGCCATGTGACCCCCCCCCAGGTGAACACCTAACGCCATGTGACCCCCCCTCATTCCCAAACCACCATATGACCCCCCCCCCCTTGTTTCCAAAACACCATGAGACCCCCACCAGGTGACACCATCCCTCCCAACACGATGTGACCCCCACCCCCCCAGGTAAACACCCAAAGCCATGTGACCCCCCCCCCCCCAGGTGAACAACCAACGCCATGTGACACCCAAGTGACCCCCCCCCCCCTCATTCCCAAACCACCATATGACCCCCCTCGTTTCCAAAACACCATGTGACCCCCACACCAGGTGACACCATCCTGTGACCCATGAGGAGTAGTACTATGTGGGGAGTTCTATGGGGGGGGGGGGGAATAGAACGGAGAGTTCTATGGGGGGGGGAATAGAACGGGGAGTTCTATGGGGGGGGAGGAATAGAACGGGGAGTTCTATGGGGGGGGAGGAATAGAACGGGGAGTTCTATGGGGGGGGAGGAATAGAACGGGGAGTTCTATGGGGGGGGAGGAATAGAACGGGGAGTTCTATGGGGGGGGGGAAATGAACGGGGAGTTCTATGGGGGGGGGAAATGAACGGGGAGTTCTATGGGGGGGGGGAATAGAACAGGGAGTTCTATGGGGGGGGGGAATAGAACAGGGAGTTCTATGGGGGGGGGAGAATAGAAAAGGGAGTTCTATGGGGGGGGGGGGGGGGAATAGAACGGGGAGTTCTATGGGGGGGGGGAAATAGAACGGGGAGTTCTATGGGGGGGGGGGGAATAGAACGGGGAGTTCTATGGGGGGGGGGGGAATAGAACGGCGAGTTCTATGGGGGGGGGATAGGGATAGAACGGGGAGTTCTATGGGGGGGGGGGATAGAACGGGGAGTTCTATGGGGGGGAGGGGGGATAGAACGGGGAGTTCTATGGGGGGGGGGGGGATAGAACGGGGAGTTCTATGGGGGGGGGGGGGGGATAGAACGGGGAGTTCTATGGGGGGGGGGGGGGGATAGAACGGGGAGTTCTATGGGGGGGGGGATAGGGATAGAACGGCGAGTTCTATGGGGGGGGGGGATAGGGATAGAACGGGGAGTTCTATGGGGGGGGGGGAATAGAACGGAGAGTTCTATGGGGGGGGGGGGGAATAGAACGGGGGAGTTCTATGGGGGGGGGGAATAGAACGGGGAGTTCTATGGGGGGGGGGGGAATAGAACGGGGAGTTCTATGGGGGGGGGAATAGAACGGGGAGTTCTATGGGGGGGGGAATAGAACGGGGAGTTCTATGGGGGGGGGGAATAGAACGGGGAGTTCTATGGGGGGGGGGGAATAGAACGTGAAGTTCTATGGGGGGGGTTGGGGGAGGGGAATAGAACATGAAGTTCTATGGGGGGGGTTGGGGGAGGGGAATAGAACATGAAGTTCTATGGGGGGGGGTTGGGGGAGAAGATAGGAGAGAGATCAGACACCAAATACCGACAGATTGGATTGTACGTGGTGCGACCGGGGAATGACACCATGTGACACCCCCCCAGGTGAACACCAAATGCCATGCGACACCCCCCCCCCCCCCCGTTTTCAAAACACCATGTGACCCCCACCAGGTGACACCATCCCTCCCAACAGGGCCGGCCTTAGGTGTTCAGGCACCCTGTGCGAGCTAATCTTGTGGCGCGCGCCCCCCCCCCCCCCATCTTCACCCCTTCGCCCCCTGGTCACCTAAACATACACAAAGAGGTCCCTTATAGCCTCTTCCCCTTTTGTGTGTATACTGGCTATAAAAATAAATACTTTTTTCTTTTTATCTATAAAAGTAGATGCATGCAGGGCCAGGGGCTCAGTTTGACTCTACCTTTCGGTGGATGGTGCGGCTTTGCATTTAAAAATTGCGCCGCCCGGCGCTTAGACGCCACTGCGCCGTCTTCCCGAGAATAGCATGCGCAGTGTGCTAGTCGGGGGCCGGCAGCAGCAATTTTTTTTCAGGTGCCGCAGCTGATGCGTTGCTCTTCACCCAGTCCCAGGGCAAGGGGACCTGGCAGCGCCTGCTGCTGTGACTTGTAGGAGTCGGACTCCTGTGATGATCATGTGAGTAACTGACTGCGACTCACGTTCTGCAAGTTGTGATGGCCGCACGGCTCCCCTGTTGCCCATGGCGCCCTGTGCGGCCGCACACTCCAAAGGCCGGCCCTGCCTCCCAACACCATGTGACCCATGGGGAGTAGTACTATGGGGGGAGATGAGGGGTGCCATCGGAAGGGGGAGTAGTTGGGAAGCTAGAATGGGGAATTCTCACCCCCCCCCCCCCAGTCTTCCAATAGCACCCCTCATCTCCCTCCATATGGGTGCTAAGGGAAGACTGGGGGGGGGGGGGGGGAATAGAAAGTTTTATACAGGGAGATGAGGGCAACCGGGGAAGATGGGCCCAATTGGAAGGTGGGGATATAGGAGAATGGGGAGTTCTATGTGTAGGTGGATGAAGGGCACTATGAATTGGGGGAATGAAATCTGATTGGCCGGCATGATGATGATGATGATGATTGGCCGCTGTGTCCCCTCCGGTCACCAATCCCTGAGGACAGAAAGAGTAGCCCACCAATGACAGAAGAAGGCCCCGCCCCCTCCCATGTCATCTCCATCCTCCGGCTCACCTGGTGCCCGAACTGGTTGCAGGGGAAGCCGAGGACCTGGATCCGGTCCCGGAAGTCGCTCTGCAGCTGGTTGAGTTGCCGGTAATCCCTCTCGGTTGTCCCTCAGAGCGACGCCACATTCTCAATGAGAAGGATCTTCCCCCGGTACCGATCCAACCCCACCGACTCCCCGGACAGGAGCCGCCCCGTGAACTCGTATACCGTCCGCATCGCCGACCGACCGATCATCGCTCCGCCGTCCGCTGCCCTCCGGATATATCAACCACGTTGTGTGACCCCGCCCACATCGGGACACGCCTAAATAGGGACGGGCTTCCTGAGTCACTCGTGTCAGTAAGCCCGCCCACCACGGGACACGCCTACATAGGGACGGGCTTACTGAGTCGCTCGTGTCAGTAAGCCCGCCCACCACGGGACACGCCTACATAAGGACGGGCTTACTGACACGAGCGGCTCAAGAAACCGCCTAGATTGGATGGCACACGCCCACTTGGGATAGACTCGCCTCCTCCCTTACTGCGCCCACACCTGGGGACGGACCCGCCCCTATCGACCTAATTGACCAATAGTGAGGCTTGGAAGGGCGGAGCTTGACATAACAGCGCGCTCTGCGCTTTACTGCCACCTGCTGTTGATTTGCAGTTCTGCAGCTATTTATGACATTTTAACCACTTAAGCCCCGGACCTTTAGGCAGCTAAATGCCCAGGCCAGGTTTTGCGATTCTGCACTGTGTCGCTTTAACAGACAATTGCGCTGTCGTGCGACGTGGCTCCCAAACAAGATTGGCGTTCTTTTTTCCACACAGATAGAGCTTTCTTTTGGTGGTATTTGATCACCTCTGCGGTTTTTATTTTTTGCGCTATAAACAAAAATAGAGCGACAATTTTGAAAAAAATTCAATATTTTTTACTTTTTGCTATAATAAAATAGCCCCCAAAAACATATATAACATTTTTTTTCCCCTCAGTTTAGGCCGATACGTATTCTTCTACCTATTTTTGGTAAAAAAAATCGCAATAAGCGTTTATCAAATGGACACTTCGGACAATTTTGCCACATTTTTGGGACCATTGTCATTTTCACAGCAAAAAATGCATTGTTTATTGTGAAAATGATAATTGCAGTTTGGGAGTTAACCACAAGGGGGCGCTGTAGGAGTTAGGGTTCACCTAGTGTGTGTTTACAACTGTAGGGGGGTGTGGCTGTAGGTGTGATGTCATCGATCGAGTCTCCCCTATAAAAGGGATCACTCGATCGATGCGCCGCCACAGTGAAGCACGGGGAAGCTGTGTTTACATACGGCTCTCCCCGTTCTTCAGCTCCGGGGAGTGATCGCGAGGGGGCGGCTAGAAACGAATAGCCGCGCCCTCGACCCGGATCGCTCCCCACGGGAATCCGACCGGCGCATGTACCATATGCCTGTACGTGCCATTCTGTGGACGTAAATATACATGCGGCGGTCGGGAACCGGTTAAAGGAGAACTCCACCTTCACTGCAGAACCCATTATAGACTCGCCATTCCGCCTGCAACCTCAATATTCAATTGTTTCCTCTTCATAGCCATGGCAACAGTACTCTACCATGAACTCCCACCCCCTGCGGCTCTGGTTGGTTCGTTGCCTTTCTCAGAAGGCGGAACAGAGCTTGCACTCCAATCCCTGACATCCCCCGATACAGGAGAATACACTTTGGTGAGATGCTTTCCAAGTCTTCAGAACAAGGGGGAAGGGATTCATGTAGTTATTAAAGGTGTGGGACCTCCCACCACCGCTTTGCTGTGACCATTCATCAGTATCTACAGGACAGACTCGGGTAAGAACCTGCAATAAGCTGTTCTAGGATCCCAACATTGTATAGAATTCATCTTCAGGGAAGGTTTGTACTTAGCAGAAGGTGGAGTTATACTTTAATGTGACCAAATGTTCTCTGTGAAGACGTGAAATATTTTGAATGTGTTGAGGGCGGAGCTCCGGAGAATGTCAGTACTGCATCTGAGGGTGGAGCCCCCCCAGAACGTCAGTGTTGGATCTGAGGGTGGAGCCCCTGGAGAACGTCAGTGCTGGATCTGAGGGTGGAGCCCCTGGAGAACGTCAGTGCTGGATCTGAGGGTGGAGCCCCTGGAGAACATCAGTGTTGGATCTGAGGTTGGAGCCCCTGGAGAAAGTCAATGCTGCATCTGAGGGTGGAGCCCCCCCAGGACATCAGTGTTGAATCTGAGGATGGAGCCCCTGGAATGTCAGTGCTGTATCTGCAGGAGGACATCAGTGTTGGATCTGAGGGTGGAGCTCCTGGAGAACATCAATGCTGGATCTGAGGGTGGAGTCCCAGGAGAACGTCAGTGTTGGATCTGAGGGTGGAGCTTTGGAGAACGTCATTGTTGGATCTGATGGTGGAGCCCCTGGAGAAATTCAGTAATGGATCGGATAGTGGAGCCCCTGGGGAACGTCAATGCTGGATCTAAGGGTGGAGCCCCCGGAGAACGTCAGTGTTGGATCTGAGGTTGGAGCCCCCAGAGAAAGTCAGTGCTGGATCGGATAGTGGAGCCCCTGGGGAACGTCAGTGCTGGATCTGAGGGTGGAGCCCTCGGAGAACGTTAGTGTTTGATCTGATGGTGGAGCCCCCGGAGAACGTCAGTGCTGGATCTGGAGGGTGGCGCTTTGGAGAACATCAGTGTTGGATCTGAGGGTGGAGTCCCAAGAGAACGTCAGTGTTGGATCTGAGGGTGGAGCCCCTGGAGAACGTCAGTGCTGGATCTGAGGATGGAGCACTGGAGAATATCAGTGCTGGATCTGAGGGTGGAGCTCCAGAGAATGTCAGGGTTGGATCTGAGGGTGGAGCTCTGGAGAATGTCTGTGTTGGGTCTGAGGGTGGAGCTTTGGAGAACATCAGTGCTGGATATGAGGGTGGATCTTTGGAGAATGTCAGTGCTGGATCTGAGGGTGGAGCTTTGGAGAACATCAGTGTTGGATCTGAGGGTGGAGCTTTGGAGAACATCAGTGTTGGATCTGAGGGTGGAGCACTGGAGAATGTCAGTGGTTGGTCTGAGGGTGGAGTCCCAAGAGAACGTCAGTGTTGGATCTGAGGGTGGAGCCCCTGGAGAACGTCGGTGCTGGATCTGAGGGTGGAGCTTTGGAGAACATCAGTGTTGGATCTGAGGGTGGAGCACTGGAGAATGTCAGTGCTGGATCTGAGGGTGGAGTCCCAAGAGAACGTCAGTGTTGGATCTGAGGATGGAGCTCTGGAGAATGTCTGTGTTGGGTCTGAGGATAGAGCTTTGGAGAACATCAGTGCTGGATATGAGGGTGGATCTTTGGAGAATGTCGGTGCTGGATCTGAGGGTGGAGCCCCCAGAGAACGGGAGTGCAGGATCTGAGGGTGGAGCACTGGAGAATGTCAGTGCTGGATCTGAGGGTGGAACTCCAGAGAATGTCAGTGGTTGGGTCTGAGGGTGGAGCCCCTGGAGAATGTCAGTGCTGGATCTGAGGGTGGAGTCCCAGGAGAAAGTCAGTGTTGGCTCTGAGGGTGGCGCTCCAGAGAATGTCTGTGTTGGCTCTGAGAATAGAGCTTTGGAGAACGTCAGTGCTGGATATGAGGGTGGATCTTTGGAGAATGTCAGTGCTGGATCTGAGGGTGGAGCCCCTGGAGAACGTCAGTGCTGGATCTGAGGGTGGAGCTTTGGAAAACATCAGTGCTGGATCTGAGGGTGGAGCTATGGAGAATGTCAGTGCTGGATCTGAGGGGGGGGGGGAGTCCCCAGAGAACATCAGTACTGGATCTGAGGGGGGGAGCCCCAGGAGAACGTCAGTACTGGATCTGAGGGGGGGAGCCCCAGGAGAACGTCAGTACTGGATCTGAGGGGGGGAGCCCCAGGAGAACGTCAGTACTGGATCTGAGGGGGAGCCCCGGAGAACATCAGTACTGGATCTGAAGGGGGAGCCCCAGGAGAACGTCAGTACTGGATCTGAGGGGGGAGCCCCAGGAGAACGTCAGTACTGGATCTGAGGGGGGAGCCCCAGGAGAACGTCAGTACTGGATCTGAGGGGGGAGCCCCAGGAGAACGTCAGTACTGGATCTGAGGGGGGAGCCCCAGGAGAACGTCAGTACTGGATCTGAGGGGGGAGCCCCAGGAGAACGTCAGTACTGGATCTGAGGGGGGAGCCCCAGGAGAATGTCAGTGCTTGATCTGAAATTGTCTTGGTATGCCGACGCCTTAAGAGTACCCTTCACTGGAAAGAAGAGGCAAAGCCCAACCCCTAAAAAAAAAAAAAAAAAACCCCACCATAATCATCCCTCCACCAAACGATTTGGACCAGTGCACAAAGCAAGGTCCATAAAGACATGGGTGAGCGAGTTTGGAGTGGAGGAACTTTGCTGGCCTGCACAGAGTCCTGACCCCAACCCGATAGAACACCTTTGGGATGAATTAGAGCGGCGACTGCGAGCCAAACCTTCTCTTGCACATCTGTGCCTGACCTCACCAATGCGCTTCTGGAAGAATGGTCAATCATTCCCATAGACACTCCTAAACTTTGTGGACGGCCTTCCCAGAAGAGGTGACGTTGTTATAGCTGCAAAGGGTGCGCCAACTCAATATTGAACCCTACGGACCAAGACTGATACCATTAAATTTCATGCGAGTGTAAAGGCTGGTGTCCCAATACTTTTGGTAATATAGTGCATGTGTGACCACAAGATGGCGCCATATTCCGTCACTGCTGGGAATGTCAATGCGATATCAGGACACTAGGTGGCGTATTTAAAAAGCATCAATGGTGACTTTCATCAAACACTCACTGGATGTAAACCTTTTGTGCACTGGGAATATTTCAAATAACATCCATGTAATAATTCATCTCTATGTAAAATTATGTGATCCGTGTAGGTGTAGCACACTCAGCGGTCATAAAAGATACAAATAAGTACTTGCTGTGTCTGGTAGACCTTGTGGGGAGCGACAGCATGATGGGCTATTGTGGTGTCTGATAGACCTTGTGAGAAATAGACGTATGATGGGCTTTCGTGGAACCTGTTAGAAGTGATCATACATTGAGCTTCTGTTGCGTCTTGTGGGAAGTGATCATGTGATGGCCTTTCATGGTGTTGGGTAGACCCTGTGAGAAGTGACCATCTGATGAACCCTGGTAGAAGTGACTGTATGATGGCCTTTCGTGGTGTTGGGTAGACCCTGTGAGAAGTGACCATCTGATGGACCCTGTGAGAAGTGACCCTCTGGGAAGTGACTGTATGATGGCCTTTCGTGGTGTTGGGTAGAACCTGTGGGAAGTGACCATATGATGGGCTATTGTGGCATCTGGTGGACCCCGTTAGAAGTGACCATACGATGGGCTTTTGTGGTGTCTGCTGGACCTTGTGGAAAGTGACCATGTGATGGCCTTTCATGGTGTTGGGTAGACCCTGTGAGAAGTGACCCTCTGGGAAGTGACTGTATGATGGACTTTCATGGTGTTTGGTAGATTCTGTGGTTAGTGGCCATATGACAGGCTATTGTAGCATCTGGTGGACCCTGGTAGAAGCGACTCTACGATGGGCTTTTATGGTGTCTGATGGACCCTGTGGGAAATTACCATATGATGGGCTTTTGTGGTGTCTGGTAGACCTTGTGGGAAGTGACCATATGATGGGCTAGTGTAGCATCTGGCAGACCCCATTAGAAGCAACCATACAATGGGCTTATGTTGTGTCTGGTGGACCTTGTGGGAAATGACCATATGTGGCATCTCGAAGACCCTGTGAGAAGCGACCATATGATGGCCTTTTGTAGTGTTGGGTAGACCCTGTGGTAAGTGACCATATGCTTTTGTGGCATCTGGTGGAACCTGCTAGAAGTGACCATACAATGGGCTTTTGTGGTGTCTGCTGGACCTTGTGGAAAGTGACCATGTGATGGCCTTTCATGGTGTTGGGTAGACCCTGTGAGAAGTGACCATCTAATGGATCCTGGTAGAAGTGACTGTATGATGGCCTTTCGTGGAGTTGGGTAGATTCTGTGGTTAGTGACCATATGACAGGCTATTGTAGCATCTGGTGGACCCTGGTAGAAGTGACTCTACGATGGGCTTTTATGGTGTCTGATGGACCCTGTGGGAAATTACCACATGATGGGCTATTGTGGTGTCTGATAGACCCTGTGAGAAATGGCCGTATGATGGGCTTTCGTGGCATCTGGTGGAACCTGTTAGAAGTGACCATACAATGAGCTTCTGTTGCGTCTAGTGGGAAGTGACCATGTGATGGCCTTTCATGGTGTTGGGTAGACCCTGTGAGAAGTGACCATCTGATGGACCCTGGTAGAAGTGACCCTCTGGGAAGTGACTGTATGATGGCTTTTCGTGGTGTTGGGTAGAACCTGTGGGAAGTGACCATACAATGGCTTTTGTGGTGTCTGCTGGACCTTGTGGAAAGTGACAATGTGATGGCCTTTCATGGTGTTGGGTAGACCCTGGTAGAAGTGACCCTCTGGGAAGCGACTGTATGATGGCCTTTCATGGTGTTGGGTAGATTCTGTGGTTAGGGACCATATGACAGGCTATTGTAGCATCTGGTGGACCCTGGTAGAAGTGACTCTATGATGGGCTTTTATGGTGTCTGATGGACCCTGTGGGAAATTACCATATGATGGGCTTTTGTGGTGTCTGGTAGACCTTGTGGGAAGTGACCATATGATGGGCTAGTGTAGCATCTGGCAGACCCCATGTTGTGTCTGGTGGACCTTGTGGGAAATGACCATATGATGGGCTTTTGTGGCATATTGAAGACCCTGTGAGAAGCAACCATATGATGGCATTTTGTAGTGTTGGATAGACCCTGTGGGAAGAGACCATATGATGGGCTAGTGTAGCATCTGGTGGACCCTGGTAGAAGTGATTCTACAATGGGCTTTCTGTTGTGTCTGGTGTACATTTTTTGGAAATTACCATATGATGGGCTTTTGTGGCATCTCGAAGACCCTGTGAGAAGCAACCATATGATGGCATTTTGTAGTGTTGGATAGACCCTGTGGGGAGAGACCATATGATGGGCTATTGTAGCATCTGGTGGACCCTGGTAGAAGTGACTCTACAATGGGCTTTTGTGGTGAATGGTGGACCCTGCAGGAAATGACCATATGATGGGCTTTTGTGGCATCTCGAAGACCCTGTGAGAAGCGACCATATGATGGCCTTTTGTAGTGTTGGGTAGACCCTGTGGTAAGTGACCATATGCTTTTGTGGCATCTGCTAGAAGTGACCATACAATGGGCTTCTGTTGTGTCTGGTGGACCTTGTGGGACATGACTGTATGATGGCCTTTCGTGCCGTTGGGTAGACCCTGTGGAAAGAGACCATATGATGGGCTATTGTAGCATCTGGCGGACCCTGGTAGAAGTGACTCTACAATGGGCTTTTGTGGTGAATGGTGGACCCTGCAGGAAATGACCGTATGATGGGCTTTTGTGCAGATAATGGGCAATCGGTTACTGGCGATTTTGATTTGAAATTTCTGCACACCTAAAAAGTCCATCTTTAAATTTAAACTGCACCTGCAGCTATTTGGCAGGCCCGTCATCTTTGCCCTTGTATACAGATTAACGTGCCCCATTTAGGTTCTCCGTGTACAGTGCCACCTCCTTCAGGACGCTTGGCTTCTCTCCTGATGGAACCAAGTCATTGTTGGCGATGACACGAATGGCACTTGCCTATGGCATCTCAAGCCGTGTTGAGGTCTCATTACTGAACAGAGTTCAGAACTTTACCCAAAGCTAGGGCTCTGCAGTTCTGCCAACTTGCCCGGAGCTGATCTGGGGCGAGACGTTCTGCCAGCCCTATGCCACGCCCATCCTACACCATTTATGGCTCACAAACCGATTCTCACAAGGCTCTTTTCTCAGATTTTGTTTTTATTGTCAAAACATTTTTATTTAAAAAAAAAAAAAAAATCTTACCCAGCGATTACAAGTAACAGTTAGATATTCCAATCGTACAAAACACGAGAGCGACAAATGATTGGGATCCCTTTGTCGGAGTCTGAAAAGGGGAGGGGATTTGTGGGGGGGGACACGTCATCACATGTCACTCTACAGTTCCTACATCCCGGACAAGCCCCCAACTTCCAACAAATTAAAAAACTTGTCATCAACTACCCCAGGAGGAAAGATGTCTGCCAGAGAAAGAGGGGGGGGGGGGGGTTACATACACATCCTCTGGAGAAGGGCTGAGGACACGCCAAAGCCTCCCTCGCCCAGTGGAGATGGGGACACGCCTCCCCCCAGTGGAGATGGGGACACGCCTCCCCCAGTAAAGAAGGGGACACGCCTCCCCCAGTAAAGAAGGGGACACGCCGACACCTCCCTCCCCGCCAGTGGAGAAGGGGACACGCCGACGCCTCCCTCCCCGCCAGTGAAGGGGACACGCCGACGCCTCCCTCCCCGCCAGTGGAGAAGGGGACACGCCGACGCCTCCCCCAGTGGCAAAGGGCTGGGGACACGCCAACGCCTTCCCCCCCCCCCGTGGAGAAGGGGACACGCCGACGCCTCCCCCCCAGTGGCAAAGGACTGGGGACACGCCAACACCTTCCTCCACCCCAGTGGCAAAGGACTGGGGACACGCCGACGCCTTCCCACCCCAGTGGCAAAGGACTGGGGACACGCCAAAGCCTTCCTCCCGCCCCAGTGGCAAAGGGCTGGGGACACGCTGATCCTTCCTCCCCGCAGTGGAGAAGGGGACACGCTGACGCCTTCCTCCCCCCCAGTGGAGAATGAAATGAGACACGCTGACACCTCCCTTCTTCCAGTGGAGAAGGGGACATGCCAACGCCCTCCTCCCCCAGTGGAGAAGGGCTGGGAACACGCTGAAGCCTTCCTCTGTCCAAGTGATATATACGACTCAAAAGCAACTAAACTTGTGATATTAAGCTGCTCACATGCCAATCTAATGGGTGAACTGCAGAGTAGCAGTGACAGGTCCTCTTTCCTCTGTGTTTGCAATACACAGTAACTGGGAATAATTAGTATATGCCCCAAAACATTTCTAGAAAACACTAACCGGGCCCCCCCCCCGATATGCTAATCGAGTTGGAAGGGCCCCATGAGCACACCTCACCCTACCCCAAAACGTATCAAATACAGTGCATCTTAACAGTTTGCGGTACAAAGCCAAATGTGTAGCAAGACAATTTCTACAAAAAACATACTGAACTTTTACCAGGAGCCAAAAAAAAATACAAAAATTAAAAGATTAAAGGAAGTCCTGCAAATTAAACCCTTTCACTGCCAGGGGCATTCGCTGCAACCACTGTATAAGTCACTGGATGGGAGGGCTGACGTTACACGTGTAGTGCTAATTACTTCCCGTCTGTAAGAACGGGACCCACCATAAATCTCGGGTGGGCCGGTGGGAGGATCCAGTTATGGGTGGAGCCTGCCGATTGATGTAAACGGCCCCCCGGCTTACATCTCCAGGATCCAGTTATAGAGGGAGCTGGCAGTACCGGCAATGGCATACCTTACCCTCTCTCTTGCCGGTGTGTGTGTGGAGGGGACACGGCGCTCTCAGTCCCGGCAAGCGGCGGTCCTCCCGCCCCGGACTACAGAGAGTCGGGAGACGGCAGCACTTTTAATAAGTGTATAAATAAAAGAGCTTGTTAATGAAGCCTTAAAAAGGGGGGTCCCCCCGGGGGTACGGATTGGCATTACACTGGAATGTCTGAGTTAGTCTGGTGCGTATGAATCCTGCCGCTAACAGTGAAGTTACAAATAATATATTTATATATAAATCAAAGAAAAAAAAAGTTGACTTTCTTTTTTTTTTTTTTTAAATACTGGTATGAAGATGACTCTTTTCTTTTTATAAAATCTCTTAACTCATTACAGAATAAATGGAAAAGACAGGCCAGTAAGAACACGCTAAAGATTAATAAACATCACTTCGAAGGTTTTTTGCGTGACGGTAAAGATGCCATGGGCTCTCCCCGACACGTGCTGACATCCCCCCTCCCCCTTAGGAGGCAGGAGGGGGGGGTATCGGGGGTTGGGTTGTGTGCGGATTACGGCATGGGTTTTGTTCTCGTTAGATGAGAAGGCACGTGGTTTTCTTCTTGCCACGTCTGGCTTGCAGAGCCGCCCTTGTGGCCAGCTCGAACACCTCTCGGACGCCATCTTTTGTCTTAGCGGAGCACTCCATGTAGCCGTAAGCCGAGATCCTGTTAGCCATGTCGCGCCCTTCCTCCGGCTTTACTGGCTCCTGAAAGCAAAAAAGAAACAGCGAGGGAATTAAGTACAGAAAACCGACCAAAAGATAAATTGTGTACACAGCGGTGCCCGCCCCCCTCGCCAAGCACCGCTCTATCGCCCACTTTCCTTCGGTACGGGTTAGTCGAAAGAACAGCCTGGGGGCGGGAGCGGGGCTGCCGACGACGAGTTTAAACAAATTACCGCTCCCCCCCACACGCCCGGGTCTATAATTTTTTTGGACCCGAAAAAATTGCATCTGTGCATGCCCGGTAAAGCCTCCCAAACAGCCGTTTGCGGACGTAGCCGCACCGGAAGTGACGCGGGCGAGACTTTTCATAAGTCCAGGATTTTTTTCTAGAACAGTACGGCTGCCGTAAAAACAAGCGCCAATTCCTTATTGTGCTGGACATTCTATACTAAAGGGCAGCTCTGCCTTGTATACTCTGCTAGATGATGTATACTCTTAGAGAGACTCCATTTTATATTTCACATCCCTTCATATACTTTACATTCTTGTCTGTACGTTCGATATTCAACACCACTACAGTCTGTATCCTGTGCTGTATGCGATTATACCTCATGCCAGTCTGTACCCTCTGTGCTGTATATACTCTACATCACTTCAGTCTGTACTGTGTGCTATATACTATACATTACACATCACTCTGGGCTGTATGCCATATCCTCCATGCCACTCCAATCTGTACCCTGTGTTGTATGCTATATCCTCCATGCCACTCCAATCTGTACCCTGTGGTGTGGGCTATATACTCCATGCCACTCCAGTCTGTACCCTGTGGTGTGGGCTATATACTCCATGCCACTCCAGTCTGTACCCTGTGGTGTGGGCTATATACTCCATGCCACTCCAGTCTGTACCCTGTGGTGTATGCCATACATCCCACATCATTCCAGTCTGTACCCTGTGGTGTATGCCATACATCCCACATCATTCCAGTCTGTACCCTGTGGTGTATGCCATACATCCCACATCATTCCAGTCTGCACCCTGTGTTGTAGGCTATATCCTCCATGCCACTCCAGTCTGTACCCTGTGGTGTATGCCATACATCCCACATCATTCCAGTCTGTACCCCGTGTTGTGGGCTATATACTACATGCCACTCCAGTCTGTACCCTATGCTATATACTTCATATCATTCCAGTCTGTACCCTATGCTGTATACTCCACATCATTAAAGTCTGTAGCCTGTGTCGTATGCTATGCACAGTAAAACCGTGGATGGCGAGTAACGCAGTTTACGAGCGTTTCGCAATACAAAGTTTTTTTTTTTTTTTTTATCCTGACTATTTGCAAGCGTTGTCTCGACGATCAGGATTCAAGCCTCTGGGGTGTGAAGTACCACATGTGGCCAGAGGTGGGGGGGGGGGCGCCACAGACACTCGGTTCATGTGGTACAGCATACACTAGCAGTGACACTGGAACGAATTATCTGAGTTTGCATTGATTTCTATGGGGAAACTCGCTTTGATCTACAAGTGCTTTGGATTACAAGCATGTTTCTGGAACAAATTATGCTTGTAATACAAGGTACTACTGTACTTCACACCACTCCAGTCTGTATCCGGTGCTGTAGGCTATATACTCCACATCATTCTAGTCTGTACCCTGTGCTGTAGGCTATATACTCCACATCATTCTAGTCTGTACCCTGTGCTGTAGGCTATATACTCCAAACAACTCCAGTCGGTACCCCGTGTTGTATGCCATACATCCCACATCACTTCAGTTTCTACCCCAGGGATATGCAATTAGCGGACCTCCAGCTGTTCCAAAACTACAAGTCCCATCATGCCTCTGAGTGTCATGCTTGTGGCTATGCCTCATGGGAATTGTAGTTCTGCAACAGCTGGAGGTCCACAAATTGCATATCCCAGTTCTACCCTATGCTATATACTCCACATCAATCCAGTCTGTATCCTGTGCTATATACTCCATACCACTTCAGTATGTACCCTGGACTGTATGCCCAGGCCCGTCGGAACCAGACAGGCAAAGCAGGCATTTGCCTGGGGCCCCCGAGCTGGCCAGGGGCCCCAGCAACGAGGGCCCTTGCCGCACCGCTGCATCCTTCTGCAGTCCGGTCAGCCGTGTACCATAACAGCGCGGTACAGGAGAATCAGGTTCCTGTTCCCAGCCGGACTGACAGGAAGTGCACACACGGAGTGTTCACTTCCTTTGGTCCGGCCCCGGGAACAGCAAACAAACTCCTGTACCGCGCGGTTATGGTACACGGCCGACCGGACTGCAGGAGGACGCAGTGATGCGGCAAGGGCCCTCCCTGCTGGGGCCCCTGTGCGAACACCAACATATGCCGGCGTGTGCGTGTGAGGCGGGGCGGAGGATAGAGGTAATCTTTTTTTGCTTGGGGCCCCCAAATGTCTTAGAGCGGCCCTGTATATGCCATACATTTCACATCATTCCAGGCAGTACTGTATATACACATTATTCCAGTCTGTACACTGTGCTGTATGCTTTTAACCCCCGCTAGTGGCCGAATAAAGGGTTAAAAGCATCCACAAAGCGCCGCTGCCAAAGCGTTTTTCAGGCAATTCCCATGGATTTCAATGGGAAGGGGCGCTTTAGGAGCGGTCTATTCACCACTCCTAAAGCGCTGCAACGAAGCTGCTTGCAGGACTTATTTCTTGACGCCCTGCCAACGCACCGCATCTGTGTGAAAGCACTCGGGGCTTTCACATTGGGATTGCAGATGCAGCTTCTTTCAGGTGCTTTACAGGCGCCTGAAAAATGCCCCAGTGTGAAAGGGGTCTTAGGAGGGGTGCCGAAAGTCACTACGGGGGAGAAATCTAAATCTGGACCTGTAACGCTCATGAAAACATTGAACAGCAAACGTAACATTACATCCAAGACACCTTTAGGTCAATGCAATCTGAAATCTGGGGTGCCTGGGAATCATTAGAGTTGCCCCGTTAACTTATTCTGTAAATCGCACATTAAGGGAGCCATTTAAAGACATTTTTGGGGGCAGAGGTTTATTATACAGAAGTGGGGTCCTGTCTATGGGGACATTCACTCACCTGTTTCATCTTTGTCAGCTCTCGGCGGGTGTGCTCGTCATTACGCAGGTCCTTCTTGTTCCCCACCAGGATGATGGGCACATTGGGGCAGAAATGTTTTACTTCCGGAGTCCACTTCTCAGGGATGTTTTCTGTGGGGGGGGAAATTGATAAAAAATCATCATCAGAGCTAATCTCACTAACAGAGGTTGGACAAAGTATGTCGTCATGGCAAGCAGGATAGACCAGAAAGCTCCTGGCCCATTAGACCAGGTATGATGTCATGGCGGGCAAGGTAGACCAGGAGTCTACTGGCCCATTAGACAAGACATGATGTCATGGCGGGCAAAGTAGACCAGGAGTCTACTGGCCCATTAGACAAGATATGTTTTCATGGCGGGCAAGGTAGACCAGAAGGTTCCTGGCCCATTAGACAAGGTATGATGTCATGGCAGGCAAGGTAGACCAAGAGTCTACTGGCCCATTAAAAAATGTATGAGGTCATGGTGGGTGGAGTAAACCAGGAGTCTCCTGACCCATTGGACAAGGTATGAGGTCATAGTGGGCAGGGTAGACCAGGAGTCACAAGTCCCGTCAATTTTAGGTTAGGCAGTGAGAATGGCCAAGACAGGTTTGGAGTCCGTGTTTCCAGGTCCTTCAGCTACAGTCAGCTATGACACAATTATGTCACCACTGGTAACAAAATGGACCCACAATGGGGAAGTTACACGACTGGTGACCTGGGAAGGATGTGGGTACAAAACAGGAAATATGAGACACATTGAGTCCTTATTACGCCAGTTTCTGGAAGTGATGTCAAAGTGGCTGCCACATTGTATTGCAAAAAATAATAATTTGAAGGTGGTAAGCAATGTAATTTTTAAAGCTGCTGAGCTTGTAGTTCCGCTTTAATGCCAGTTACCAACAGTAAATATATACAAAAGTGAATACAATTTATACCCTTCTGCCTTACAATTAATGGGGGGAGAGACGGGGAAAGAGAGAGACGGGGAAAGAGAGAGACGGGGAAAGAGAGAGACGGGGAAAGAGAGAGACGGGGAAAGAGAGAGACGGGGAAAGAGAGAGACGGGGAAAGAGAGAGACGGGGAAAGAGAGAGACGGGGAAAGAGAGAGACGGGGAAAGAGAGAGACGGGGAAAGAGAGAGACGGGGAAAGAGAGAGACGGGGAAAGAGAGAGACGGGGAAAGAGAGAGACGGGGAAAGAGAGAGACGGGGAAAGAGAGAGACGGGGAAAGAGAGAGACGGGGAAAGAGACCAACCATATGCTTATTTCATTTTCCCAGAGAATGGACGCCGACACCAGGTTGGGCACTAGAGATGACACCTTCACATTTGTTTCCATTTACTTTTCTCTGGCAGTTTTTTTTGCCCCCATTAAAAATCCCCAGAGATCAGAGAATTCCCCGGGTCACTATGGCGGCCGCCCAACACTTACCTAAACTGTCAGGGCTGTCGATGGAGAAGCACATTAATATAACATCTGTGTCTGGATAGGACAGAGGTCTCAGTCTGTCGTAGTCTTCCTGTCCGGCTGTGTCCCACAAGGCGAGTTCCACCTGTATGGAGGTCATAGAAGGATTATTGTCTGGACAGCGCTACGTATGCAAGCTCCACCCACCCCCCCAACCTGAACCGTCCACCTACCTGTTTACTGTCCACCTCAATGTCGGCCACATAGTTCTCAAACACTGTGGGGACGTAGACTTCCGGGAATTGGTCTTTACTAAACACTATCAGAAGGCACGTCTTCCCGCACGCCCCATCTCCAACGATGACGAGTTTCTTACGGATGGCAGCCATGTCTGCAGAGAGAGAGAAATCGATCAATAAACATCCCTCACACATCGATCCATCAATATCCGAGCAACAACATGGCAGAGCTCAAGAAAGGAAGGGTGACCCTCTGGAAGTAACACATCTATGGCTGCATTAAATAGGGTGGCAACCTCAGCCTAGACTCCGACCAGGCCACGCCCCCAACATGGGTTACTCCACCCCCCCCCCCCCGGCCGTGCTGCGATTATACACAGCAGATGCCGATCATCGGGAAGACACACAGGACAGAGCTCTGTCCAGTCAGTGGGGAAGTAAAGGATTTTCTTTCCCCGCAAGGCAGGAAATAAAAGCCATCACTTCCCTAGTAATAGCACCTCATAGTACACCAAAAACACTGGCTAGGCACACAGGTGACCCTTTAATCGCCCCTGATGTTAACCCCTTCTCAGCCAGTGTCATTAGTACAGGGGACAGTGCATATTTTTAGCACTGATAACTGTATACATGCCAAGGAGGCCCAAAGGCGTCAAGGAGGCCCAAAGGCGTCAAGGAGGCCCAAAGGCGTCAAGGAGGCCCAAAGGCGTCAAGGAGGCCCAAAGGCGTCAAGGAGGCCCAAAGGCGTCAAGGAGGCCCAAAGGCGTCAAGGAGGCCCAAAGGCGTCAAGGAGGCCCAAAGGCGTCAAGGAGGCCCAAAGGCGTCAAGGAGGCCCAAAGGCGTCAAGGAGGCCCAAAGGCACTGCCACGACTTGAAAGTCGCGCGATTTTGCCACAATTTCAGGGAATGCATGTGTAAACTTGAGGTCTATGGACCTCAACTCGCATCAAAGTCGGACCAAAGTAGTATAGGGACTACTTTGAAGTGCCCACAAGTGCCCCCCCCCCCCCATCAGTCCCCCACAAGTGCCCCCCCATCAGTCCCCCACAAGTGCCCCCCATCAGTCCCCCCCATCAGTCCCCCACAAGTGCCCCCCATCAGTCCCCCACAAGTGCCCCCCATCAGTCCCCCACAAGTGCCCCCCATCAGTCCCCCACAAGTGCCCCCCATCAGTCCCCCACAAGTGCCCCCCCTCAGTCCCCCACAAGTGCCCCCCATCAGTCCCCCACAAGTGCCCCCCATCAGTCCCCCACAAGTGCCCCCCATCAGTCCCCCACGAGTGCCCCCCATCAGTCCCCCACGAGTGCCCCCCATCAGTCCCCCACGAGTGCCACCCATCAGTCCCCCACGAGTGCCACCCATCAGTCCCCCACGAGTGCCACCCATCAGTCCCCCACGAGTGCCACCCATCAGTCCCCCACGAGTGCCCCCCCCCCATCAGTCCCCCACGAGTGCCACCCATCAGTCCCCCACAAGTGCCCCCCCCCATCAGTCTCCCACAAGTGCCACCCACCATCAGTCTCCCACAAGTGCCACCCATCAGTCTCCCACAAGTGCCACCCATCAGTCTCCCACAAGTGCCACCCATCAGTCCCCCACAAGTGCCACCCATCAGTCCCCCACAAGTGCCACCCATCAGTCCCCCACAAGTGCCACCCATCAGTCCCCCACAAGTGCCACCCATCAGTCCCCCACAAGTGCCACCCATCAGTCCCCCACAAGTGCCACCCATCAGTCCCCCACAAGTGCCACCCATCAGTCCCCCACAAGTGCCACCCATCAGTCCCCCACAAGTGCCACCCATCAGTCCCCCACAAGTGCCACCCATCAGTCCCCCACAAGTGCCACCCATCAGTCCCCCACAAGTGCCACCCATCAGTCCCCCACAAGTGCCACCCATCAGTCCCCCACAAGTGCCACCCATCAGTCCCCCACAAGTGCCACCCATCAGTCCCCCACAAGTGCCACCCATCAGTCCCCCACAAGTGCCACCCATCAGTCCCCCACAAGTGCCACCCATCAGTCCCCCACAAGTGCCACCCATCAGTCCCCACAAGTGCCACCCATCAGTCCCCACAAGTGCCACCCATCAGTCCCCACAAGTGCCACCCATCAGTCCCCATCTGTCAAACATTGAAAGAAAAAAAAAAAAAAAAAAGAAAAAAAAAATCGGTATCGGCGAGAACTTGAAAAAAAGTATCGGTACTTGTACTCTATCTTAAAAAGATGGTATTGGGACAACCCTAATTAAAACTGCACCACAGGAAACATGCGCAGGACCTTTTGGTAGCATAGATGTGAACGGCCTTCAAAAAACAAAAACACAAAATATTGTCATGATTTTACTTTTTACATAGGAGTCTAAACCTTTGACAGGGGTTCCCCTTTAATTGAGGGGGTAGTTTGTCCTCCGTGGTGCGATTGAACCGTTTGCAGCAGATGGAATTGGTTGTCACAGCGGAGTTGTCAGCACTGGAGCGAGTTACAGGACGGCGTATAAGGGAGACAATTCCCAAAACATCTGGAAGAGGTTCGGCACCACCGTCTCCGTCACTTACCCGCACCGAGTGTGACTCAGGACACCCACACCAGAGTTGGAGCGATGGGCGGATTGGAGAGGAGCAGAGATAAGCCGCCGCCAGCGCAGGACTCACAGGAACTGCCCTGCCCAAAAAGGTCATCATTGTTTTACAACAGAGAACGGGGCGGCTGTCACTGGCAGCCATTTCACAGCAGCGTTTCCTGCGTCTGTCGGCTCACTTCCCGTCATACACACACTGACAGGCCAGAGGATGCACAGAGAAGACAGACACGGTAAACACAACCAGGCCGAGGTGGAGGCTGCACAGAGAGGGGAGAGCGAGCACACCGACAGGCCAGGCTGGAGGCCGCACAAAGACGCAGTATACACACCGCCAGGCCAGGCTGGAGGCCGCACAAAGACGCAGTATACACAGCGACAGGCCAGGCTGGAGGCCGCACAAAGACGCAGTATACACGCCGACAGGCCAGGCTGGAGGCCGCACAAAGACGCAGTATACACGCCGACAGGCCAGGCTGGAGGCCGCACAAAGACGCAGTATACACAGCGACAGGCCAGGCTGGAGGCCGCACAAAGACGCAGTATACACACCGACAGGCCAGGCTGGAGGCCGCACAAAGACGCAGTATACACGCCGACAGGCCAGGCTGGAGGCCGCACAAAGACGCAGTATACACACCGCCAGGCCAGGCTGGAGGCCGCACAAAGACGCAGTATACACAGCGACAGGCCAGGCTGGAGGCCGCACAAAGACGCAGTATACACGCCGACAGGCCAGGCTGGAGGCCGCACAAAGACGCAGTATACACGCCGACAGGCCAGGCTGGAGGCCGCACAAAGACGCAGTATACACAGCGACAGGCCAGGCTGGAGGCCGCACAAAGACGCAGTATACACACCGACAGGCCAGGCTGGAGGCCGCACAAAGACGCAGTATACACACCGACAGGCCAGGCTGGAGGCCGCACAAAGACGCAGTATACACGCCGACAGGCCAGGCTGGAGGCCGCACAAAGACGCAGTATACACGCCGACAGGCCAGGCTGGAGGCCGCACAAAGACGCAGTATACACGCCGACAGGCCAGGCTGGAGGCCGCACAAAGACGCAGTATACACGCCGACAGGCCAGGCTGGAGGCCGCACAAAGACGCAGTATACACGCCGACAGGCCAGGCTGGAGGCCGCACAAAGACGCAGTATACACGCCGACAGGCCAGGCTGGAGGCCGCACAAAGACGCAGTATACACGCCGACAGGCCAGGCTGGAGGCCGCACAAAGACGCAGTATACACGCCGACAGGCCAGGCTGGAGGCCGCACAAAGACGCAGTATACACGCCGACAGGCCAGGCTGGAGGCCGCACAGAGAGGGGAGAGCGAGCACACCGACAGGCCAGGCTGGAGGCCGCACAAAGACGCAGTATACACAGCGACAGGCCAGGCTGGAGGCCGCACAAAGACGCAGTATACACGCCGACAGGCCAGGCTGGAGGCCGCACAAAGACGCAGTATACACGCCGACAGGCCAGGCTGGAGGCCGCACAAAGACGCAGTATACACGCCGACAGGCCAGGCTGGAGGCTGCACAAAGACGCAGTATACACAGCGACAGGCCAGGCTGGAGGCTGCACAAAGACGCAGTATACACACCGACAGGCCAGGCTGGAGGCCGCACAAAGACGCAGTATACACACCGACAGGCCAGGCTGGAGGCCGCACAAAGACGCAGTATACACGCCGACAGGCCAGGCTGGAGGCCGCACAAAGACGCAGTATACACGCCGACAGGCCAGGCTGGAGGCCGCACAAAGACGCAGTATACACGCCGACAGGCCAGGCTGGAGGCCGCACAAAGACGCAGTACACACGCCGACAGGCCAGGCTGGAGGCCGCACAAAGACGCAGTATACACGCCGACAGGCCAGGCTGGAGGCCGCACAGAGAGGGGAGAGCGAGCACACCGACAGGCCAGGCTGGAGGCCGCACAAAGACGCAGTATACACAGCGACAGGCCAGGCTGGAGGCCGCACAAAGACGCAGTATACACGCCGACAGGCCAGGCTGGAGGCCGCACAAAGACGCAGTATACACGCCGACAGGCCAGGCTGGAGGCCGCACAAAGACGCAGTATACACGCCGACAGGCCAGGCTGGAGGCCGCACAAAGACGCAGTATACACGCCGACAGGCCAGGCTGGAGGCTGCACAAAGACGCAGTATACACACCGCCAGGCCAGGCTGAAGGCCGCACAAAGACGCAGTATACACGCCAGGCTGGAGGCCGCACAAAGACGCAGTATACACGCCGACAGGCCAGGCTGGAGGCCGCACAAAGACGCAGTATACACGCCGACAGGCCAGGCTGGAGGCCGCACAAAGACGCAGTATACACGCCGACAGGCCAGGCTGGAGGCCGCACAAAGACGCAGTATACACACCGACAGGCCAGGCTGGATGCCGCACAAAGACGCAGTATACACGCCGACAGGCCAGGCTGGAGGCTGCACAAAGACGCAGTATACACACCTGGAGGCCGCACAAAGACGCAGTATACACGCCGACAGGCCAGGCCGGAGGCCGCACAAAGACGCAGTATACACAGCGACAGGCCAGGCCGGAGGCCGCACAAAGACGCAGTATACACAGCGACAGGCCAGAGGCTGCAAAAAGACGCAGTATACACACACCGACAGGCCACGCCGGAGGCTGCAGGCAGTAAACACGCCGACAGGCAGACCGTAAACACACCGAGCTATGATTAAGCATTGACACTCAATGCGAAACGCGTCAGCTGTTCATCCCACTGTGTGCTGATATCTGTAGTGCATTTTTTCCTGTACCCAATAAAGGGCATGTCTTTTTTCAAGTTACTGGAGTGCGGCTGTCCATATCCTTATTGTTTTTGCACACCGACAGGCCAGGCTGGAGGCCGCACAAAGACGCAGTATACACACCGACAGGCCAGGCTGGTGGCTGCAAAAAGACGCAGTATACACACACTGACAGGCCACGCCGGAGGCTGCAGGCAGTAAACACGCCGACAGGCCACGCCGACAGGCCACGCCGCAGGCAGACCGTAAACACACCGACAGGCCACGCCAGAGGCTGCAGACAGTAAACACGCCGACAGGCCACGCAGGAGGCTGCAGGCAGACCGTAAACGCGCCGACAGGCCACGCCGGAGGCTGCAGGCAGACCGTAAACACGCTGACAGGCCACGCCGGAGGCTGCAGGCAGTAAACACTGAGTAGACATACCAACAGCCCAGGCTGAAGGCCGCGCAACGACACAGAAAACACACCAAAGGTAAACAGAGAAGGCAGATACATTGACATCACCAACAGGCCAAGCTGAAGGCTGCACAGAGAAGACAAAGTAAAACGCACCAACGGGCCACGCCGGAGGCTGCAGGCAGAAAACAGATATTGTAAAAACAGGGAGCAACACACAACAGCCCGGGCTGGAGGCTGCACAGAGACACAGTAAACACACCAACGGGTCAAGCTGAAGGCTGCATGGTGAAGACATTAAAAATGCTACCCGGACAGAAAATGAACAGAGAAGACACCATTAACGCACCACCAGGCCAGGCTAAAGGCTGCACAGAGAAAATAAACAAATAAAAAAACACTGACATGATGGACCAGAGGGCTGCACAGGGAAGACAGACACGGCCAGTTGTTTCAATTACACCTCATTAGTGCCAGCCTAATGAGGGGCAGACAGATCTCTTTTCGGAGACCAAGAAATCAGACCTGTAATAAGGCAAAGCTCCCTTCCCTGACCAATCGCAAATCTTCTCTGCAGAGACAGAAATACAAAAAATAAAGACAAAAACTCAGCGAACCCTGGATGTGGATCTCTCGGCGGCGAGGGGCCGGGTCACATGGCAGCTCGATATTCCAGATCTGAACACAAAGAAGAGTTTTCTTTCGCTGGTTTCAAGAGAAAGGAAATGAGTCAGAAGGAGTTCGCTAACCTTTTCCTGGCTGATAAACTTCCCATCATCAGCGTTGGACAGGACGTTACACCATAGAGGAGGGAAGGAGAGGCCGACGTTCTGTACACAGAGCCGTTCACACACAGCCGTTCACACACAGCCGTTCACACACAGCCGTTCACACACAGCCGTTCACACACAGCCGTTCACACACAGCCGTTCACACACAGCCGTTCACACACAGCCGTTCACACACAGCCGTTCACACACAGCCGTTCACACACAGCCGTTCACACACATTCTACACATCTGCATGGGGCCCCAAATATTAGTCAGGTGAGAAGATATTGAGGGCGGGCCCAAGAGATGAGCGCCGTCCGCCAATATCTAAGGGGGGGGGGGAACAGAGCGCAGCGCCATCCGCCAATATTGAGGGGGGGGCCAGAGCGCAGCGCTGTCCGCCAATATTGAGGAATTGGCCAGAACTGAGTGCTCTCCGCCAATATTGAGGGGGGGGGGGGGGGCCAGAGTGTAGATCCGCTTGCCAATTCTGAGGGGAGGCCAGAGCACAGCGCCGTCCGCCAATATTGAGGAATTGGCCAGAGCTGAGTGCTCTCCGCCAATATTGTGGGGGGGGGGCCAGAGCGCAGCACCGCCTGACAATATTGAAGGGGGAGGACAGAGCCGAGTGCGGTTCGCCAATATTGAGGGGGGGGGCCAGAGCGCAGCTCGCCAATATTGAGGGGGGGCCAGAGCGCAGCTCGCCAACATTGAGGGGGGGCCAGAGCGAAGCTCGCCAACACTGAGGGGGGCCAGAGCGCAGCTCGCCAATATTGAGGGGGGCCAGAGCGCAGCTCGCCAATATTGAGGGGGGCCAGAGCGCAGCTCGCCAATATTGAGGGGGGCCAGTGCGCAGCTCGCCAATATTGAGGGGGGCCAGTGCGCAGCTCGCCAATATTGAGGGGGGCCAGTGCGCAGCTCGCCAATATTGAGGGGGGCCAGTGCGCAGCTCGCCAATATTGAGGGGGGCCAGAGCTCAGCTCGCCAATATTGAGGGGGGCCAGAGCTCAGCTCGCCAATATTGAGGCGGGCCAGAGCTCAGCGCCGTCCGCCAATATTGAGGGGGGCCAGAGCTGAGTGCTGTTCGCCAATGTTGGGGGGGGGGGGGGGGTCCAGAGCGCAGCTCGCCAATATTGAGGAAGGCCAGAGCGCAGCGCCATCCACCAATATTGAGGGGGAAGGCCAGAGCTGAGTGCCATCTGCCAATATTGAGGGAGGCCAAAATGCAGTGCCATCCACCAATATTGAGGGGGGCCAGAGCCGAGTGCTGTCCACCAATATTGGAGGGGGGGGGGGGCAGGGGGAAGGAGCCAGTCAAACCTATCTGCATGGAATCACGCTTTAATAAATACAAGATGCACTGAGTATTGGAGTATGTCCAGCATTGAATCACATTTCCTGAATGCCAACAGGTTTTGTGTGCCAGGGGGCTAAGGACAGAGGCATGGTATAGGGGGTGCATGGTATGGGGGGTGCATGGTATGGGGGGTGTATATAGCGAGTACAAAAAGGAAGAGTACAGAGAGGGTCTCAGCAGTGTGACAATGATCATTCCCTGACCAATGAGCAGGCTGGAGGTGAAGACATGACACAGGAAGCGGAGGGGTGGAAGGCTTTGTACGGAGTCAATACAGAACAGAGTGACGGGAGAAATGAGTCACCAAATAGAACAAGAAACACTCACTGGAGATCTTCTATATCTCTCCAGCTGAAGTTCTGCTGTAATATAAACTACGGCTGTCACCACCACACACCGCCGCTACTTCTCCACCCAACCACCACACAGACCTCACCGGACTCCGACCATCCATAATATACCGGAGATTATACCGGGATCATCTACAAAGGCCGATCTATGAGATCTACATGATTGGAAAATGACATTCAGCTCCACAGTCTGCACCACCCCATCACCTTCTACAAGTCAGATTCATCATTGTGCCGAATGGATGGAGTTTGTATCAAATACAGCAAAGGCCACACAAGACCCAAACCCAGCACTTCAATACTTACCCTTCCCTGCACTGCTCCCCCCCCTTCATCACTGCTCTCCCCCTTCATCACTGCTCCCCCTCCCCCCATCACTGCTCCCCCTCCCCCATCACTGCTCTCCCCCTTCCCTGCACTGCTCCCCCCCCTTCATCACTGCTCCCCCCCCCTTCATCACTGCTCTCCCCCTTCCCTGCACTGCTTCCCCCCTTCCCTGCACTGCTCCCCCCCCTTCCCTGCACTGCTCCCCCCCTTCATCACTGCTCTCCCCCTTCCGTGCACTGCTCCCCCCCTTCATCACTGCTCTCCCCCTTCCCTGCACTGCTCCCCCCCTTCATCACTGCTCTCCCCCTTCCCTGCACTGCTCCCCCCCTTCCCTGCACTGCTCCCCCCCTTCATCACTGCTCTCCCCCTTCCCTGCACTGCTCCCCCCCTCCATCACAGCTCTCCCCCTTCCCTGCCCCCCTTCCCTGCACTGCCCCCCCCCAGTCTCACCCACCCATGCACTGCTCCCCCCCCCAGTCTCACCCACCCATGCACTGCTCTCCCCCCCCCCTCAATCATTGCTATACCCTGCCCCCCCATCCCTGCACTGACCCCCACCCCATCCCAATCACTGCTCTCACCCATCCCTGCACTGCCCCCCCCCCATAACTGCACTCCCCTGTACTGCTATACCCTGCCCCCCTATCCCAGTATTCTGTTACCCCGCTCCCCTCTACCCCACCAAAAACTGCCCCCCCTGCACCCCCCAATCACTGCTCTCCCCCTTCCTGCACCGCTCTCCCCCTTACCTGGTCTCGCCCCCCCCCCCATCACTGCTCTCCCCCTTCCCTGCACTGCTCTCCCCCTTCCCTGCACTGCTCCCCCAACCCCCCCCTTCACTGGTCTCACCCATCCATGCATTGCGCTCTCCCCCTCAATCACTGCTATACCCTGCACCCTATCCCTGCACTGCCCCCCCCCAATCACTGCTCTCACCTATCCCTGCACTGCCCCCCCCATAACTGCACTCCCCTGTACTGCTATACCCTACCCCCCTCCCCAATCCCCTCTACCCCACCAAAAACTGCCCCCCCTACACCCCCCCCCCCCAACCACCATTTCCCCATCTCTGCACTCGCCGCTCCCCCATATTCCTGCACTATTCTCTGCCCCACATCCCTGCACTGCTATCCCTGCCCCCCCCCACCCCAAATCGCTGCACTCCAAGCTCTCCCCCTGAAACCACTACACCTCCATTCCTGCAAAGCCTCATCTAGCCCCCAAATCCCCATCATTGCTCTGCCCCCCCCCCCCTGCAACCACTACTCTCCCCATTACCACACTCACTGCCCCCACCCATCACTGCTCTCCCCCTGTAACCACTACTCCATCACCCTCCACTTACTGCTCCCCCCCCCATCATCACTGATCTCCCACTGCAATCACTACTGACCCTATCCCTGCATTCACTGCTCACCCCAACTCCCCCCCCCCCTCCATCACCATTCTCCTCCCCCTGCAACCACTACTACCCCATCTCTGCAATACTTCCACCCCCACACTGTCCCCCAACTCCCGCATTCACTGTTTCTGCCCACCCACACTTATTTCTGGGCTCACTACTTTCTCATCCCCACATCACTCCAAACTCACAGCGCTCCTCCATCTCAACAATGCTCCCCCCCAAAACTTGCACAGCTTCCCATCCCCTCCATCACACAGCCTGTCAGATAAATTCTCCCACAACTTTCCTTTATCTCATGTGTGGGTGATCAGAGATGCATGCTGGGAGCTCCTCTGTGTAGGCTGCAGAATGAGGAACGGCATTCGCGCAATATGACAAGCAAGAGAAAGTCCTCAGTGTAAACCCAGCAGTCCCGTCCATGAGAATCCTGCGCTGAACACCGAGCGGGAAAGGGCCTGGTTGCCATGGGCAACATAATCACTGATAACAGTCCAACGTATGAATCGCTCCGAGTATAAAAACCAAGGAATTACGGAAGTGGGGGGCAATTTACTAAGAGAAAGAAATACCTTGTGAGGCTTTTCCTCAAAAGTGGTCAATTTACTAACACACGTGCGTTATTAGACAAATGCGTTCTATATTTAAGTTTTGAATGATTTGGAACTTAAGTGGTTGTAAAGGTAATTTTTTAGGGCATGGCGCCTCTCCCCCTCTAGGGCATGGCGCCTCTCCCCCTCTAGGGCGCGGCGCCTCTCCCCCCTCTAGGGCGCGGCGCCTCTCCCCCCTCTAGGGCGCGGCGCCTCTCCCCCCTCTAGGGCGCGGCGCCTCTCCCCCCTCTAGGGCGCGGCGCCTCTCCCCCCTCTAGGGCGCGGCGCCTCTCCCCCCTCTAGGGCGCGGCGCCTCTCCCCCCTCTAGGGCGCGGCGCCTCTCCCCCCTCTAGGGCGCGGCGCCTCTCGCGCCTCTCCCCCCTCTAGGGCACGGCGCCTCTCCCCCCTCTAGGGCACGGCGCCTCTCCCCCCTCTAGGGCACGGCGCCTCCCTATAGTACAAGGTTACAATGTATTCACATCCCAGAACTCTGAAGAAGATCCGCACTCCGATACATTGTATACTTGTGACTGACCACTGCAGAGATCCCCTCATTGTTACTTTGTACGTTCCCAACGACCGCCTACAGCAGGAGATCAATAACCAATGTGTGTTCCTTTCAGTGAATTGACTTTAACGATCGATTACATTTTTCAAAGTATTTATCCGACACATTTATTGGATTTGTGGTCATTTATCTCAAACTTGGTATCGGATATTGATGAAGGGACTTGTATTACTGCATGGTGGGAAATTTCCAAAGACACCAATAGGATGCGACGAAGGTCTGAATTCCACCCCGGGTCACAACAAACTCATTCCACACCGGCAACGCGTTTCATGTCCTGGATTTCAGTTACATCAATAAACTCATCACAGCTCCTCCATCCAGATTCTACAGAAATACCATTCGCCACCCCAAAAACCGTACAATGTGGCATTCCTCCAAAGACTGATGGGACCCCTCCCGTAGGGTCTCCTTCGGGGACTCCAACAGGCTCCCTCTTCCTGCAGTGTCTCCTCTGCGGGAAGCAAGGAGACCCTCCAGGGAATCCAACAGGACCCCTCCAGGGAATCCAACAGGACCCCTCCAGGGAATGCCCCCTCCAGGGAATCCAACGGGACCCCTCCTGCATTGCCGCCTCCAGGGAATCCAACAGGACCCCTCCAGGGAATCCAAGGGACCCCTCCTGCATTGCCCCCTCCAGGGAATCCAACGGGACCCCTCCTGCATTGCCCCCTCCAGGGAATCCAACAGGACCCCGCCAGGGAATCCAACGGGACCCCTCCTGCATTGCCCCCTCCAGGGAATCCAACGGGACCCCTCGTGCATTGCCCCCTCCAGGGAATCCAACGGGACCCCTCCTGCATTGCCCCCTCCAGGGAATCCAACAGGACCCCTCCAGGGAATCCAACGGGACCCCTCCTGCATTGCCCCCTCCAGGGAATCCAACGGGACCCCTCGTGCATTGCCCCCTCCAGGGAATCCAACAGGACCCCTCCAGGGAATCCAAGGGACCCCTCCTGCATTGCCCCCTCCAGGGAATCCAACGGGACCCCTCCTGCATTGCCCCCTCCAGGGAATCCAACAGGACCCCTCCAGGGAATCCAAGGGACCCCTCCTGCATTGCCCCCTCCAGGGAATCCAAGGGACCCCTCCTGCATTGCCCCCTCCAGGGAATCCAACGGGACCCCTCCTGCATTGCCCCCTCCAGGGAATCCAACGGGACCCCTCCTGCATTGCCCCCTCCAGGGAATCCAACGGGACCCCTCCTGCATTGCCCCCTCCAGGGATTCCAACAGGACCCCTCCAGGGAATCCAACAGGACCCCTCCAGGGAATCCAACAGGACCCCTCCAGGGAATCCAACAGGACCCCTCCAGGGAATGCCCCCTCCAGGGAATCCAACAGGACCCCTCCAGGGAATCCAACAGGACCCCTCCAGGGAATCCAACAGGACCCCTCCAGGGAATCCAACAGGACCCCTCCAGGGAATGCCCCCTCCAGGGAATCCAACAGGACCCCTCCAGGGAATGCCCCCTCCAGGGAATCCAACAGGACCCCTCCAGGGAATGCCCCCTCCAGGGAATCCAACAGGACCCCTCCAGGGAATGCCCCCTCCAGGGAATCCAACAGGACCCCTCCAGGGAATCCAACAGGACCCCTCCTGCATTGACCCCTCCAGGGAATCCAACGGGACCCCTCCAGGGAATCCAACGGGACCCCTTGTGCATTGCCCCCTCCAGGGAATCCAACGGGACCCCTCCAGGGAATCCAACAGGTCCCTCGTGCATTGCCCCCTCCAGGGAATCCAACAGGACCCCCCCAGGGAATCCAACGGGACCCCTCCAGGGAATCCAACAGGTCCCTCGTGCATTGCCCCCTCCAGGGGTTCCAACAGGACCCCTCGTGCATTGCCCCCTCCAGGGAATCCAACGGGACCCCTCCAGGGAATGCCCCCTCCAGGGAATCCAACGGGACCCCTCCAGGGAATGCCCCCTCCAGGGAATCCAACGGGACCCCTCCAGGGAATGCCCCCTCCAGGGAATCCAACAGGACCCCTCCAGGGAATCCAACAGGACCCCTCCTGCATTGACCCCTCCAGGGAATCCAACGGGACCCCTCCAGGGAATCCAACGGGACCCCTTGTGCATTGCCCCCTCCAGGGAATCCAACGGGACCCCTCCAGGGAATCCAACAGGTCCCTCGTGCATTGCCCCCTCCAGGGAATCCAACAGGACCCCCCCAGGGAATCCAACGGGACCCCTCCAGGGAATCCAACAGGTCCCTCGTGCATTGCCCCCTCCAGGGGTTCCAACAGGACCCCTCGTGCATTGCCCCCTCCAGGGAATCCAACGGGACCCCTCCAGGGAATGCCCCCTCCAGGGAATCCAACGGGACCCCTCCAGGGAATGCCCCCTCCAGGGAATCCAACGGGACCCCTCCAGGGAATGCCCCCTCCAGGGAATCCAACGGGACCCCTCCAGGGAATCCAACGGGACCCCTCGTGCATTGCCCCCTCCAGGGAATCCAACGGGACCCCTCCAGGGAATCCAACGGGACCCCTCCAGGGAATCCAACGGGACCCCTCCAGGGAATCCAACGGGACCCCTCGTACATTGCCCGCTCCAGGGAAGGCAACAGGACCCCTCCAGGGAAGGCAACAGGACCCCTCGTGCATTGACCCCTCCAGGGCATCCAACAGGACCCCTCCTGGTGAGTTTTCCCCAGGGACTCTGACATAACCCTTCCTGGATATTCTCAAGTCTTTTCCCAGCATCCTTTACTCCAGGCCCAATCAGTGAGCAAACACATCAACGTTCAGAGCACACAGAACGCATAGGTGCCGCCCAACCTGGTTCCCGGGATCACACGCTGGTCACACTTCGAAATCTCTGTACAAGTTGAACCCGAGGCCAACAAAACGTGGCTGTGCACATACCTGAGAGTCAAAAAAACAGGCCTCCTGCATGATTTAAAATCCAAAGCCAGAAACTAAAAAAACAAACACCTTTGCAATTCCTGGAGTTGATTGTTAACTTCATACATGTGGAATACGGTGCAATACCCGACGCGTTTCTCTGGCTCTCTCCCCCCGCCGTCCTGTGTGCAGACCCTGGATGTCCTCGTATGCAAAGCAGGGCTCGTGCATCCTGAATTTTCGGTACCGACATTTTCATTTCGGTGCACCTTTAGTACAAACATTTCCGTCGCCATACAGTAAAGCAGAACTCTTCCCAGCAGACCCGAATATTGGCAGCACAATGCAGGAAGGACAATTCATGGAATTAAATTTGCGCCCCCTGGGAAGTGGAGACGCAGCGTTCAGAAACAGAAAAGTACATAAGTGGGTGGGGCTTATGTGCTAGGAGGCGGGGACTCATCATATGAATACAAGAGTTATACTTAAATTGAGCTCCTCTAACATTCAGGAGTCGGAGGAGCCGTGTTATATGGCCAGCTTGGCCCGCACAAACTAAAGATCGGCTTTAAGGATAAAGAAAGATGTTGTATGGTCTCTTCCTCTGGGATTATTAACAAACACGATCATTAACAATCACTCACCAGTATTTACATAGGTAACGCCCACATGTGATGCCCAAACCCCAATGAAAGGTGAGCCAAGGACAGGGGGGAGGAAAAGACTAGATGATGCTGGACGTCCTCCAGACAGGAAATGAGGCGGAGCTCTTATCTGACTTGATGCAGCTCCTAATGCACATGGTGAGATGCTCACAGTGTGCGGTGAAATCAGAGGAAGCCTTCAGTCCAGCAGAGGAGCCGCTACAACTGTGCAAGACTGAAGGTGAAGGCCGGAGGGAGGACGTCAGTTGCACAGACTGCAGCATGAGAAGTGAGAATCCAAGAGAATTAAAAAAATGCAGCAGCGGGAAATTCCAGTGACCATCTCCGCCCCCAACTCCCGCAGACCACCCTCTTCCCCGCCGCCAACTCCCGCAGACCGCCGCCAACTCCCGCAGACCACCCTCTTCCCCGCCGCCAACTCCCGCAGACCGCCGCCAACTCCCGCAGACCACCCTCTCCCCGCCGCCAACTCCCGCAGACCACCCTCTTCCCCGCCGCCAACTCCCGCAGACCACCCCCTCCAACTGCCGCAGACCATACTCTACCCGCCGCCAAATGCCGCAGACCACCCCCTCCCCGCCGCCAACTGCCGCAGACCACACTCTCCCCGCCGCCAACTGCCGCAGACCACCCCCTCCCCGCCGCCAACTGCCGCAGACCACCCCCTCCCCGCCGCCAACTGCCGCAGACCACCCCCTCCCCGCCGCCAACTGCCGCAGACCACCCTCCACGCAGACCACCCTCTACGCCGCCAACTCCCGCAAACCACCCTCCACGCAGACCACCCTCTCCGCCACTAACTCCCGCAAACCACCCTCCACTGCCGCCAACTCCCGCAGACCACCCTCCACTGCCGCCAACTCCCGCAGACCACCCTCCACTGCCGCCAACTCCCGCAGACCACCCTCCACTGCCGCCAACTCCCGCAGACCACCCTCCACTGCCGCCAACTCCCGCAGACCACCCTCCACTGCCGCCAACTCCCGCAGACCACCCTCCACTGCCGCCAACTCCCGCAGACCACCCTCCACTGCCGCCAACTCCCGCAGACCACCCTCCACTGCCGCCAACTCCCGCAGACCACCCTCCACTGCCGCCAACTCCTGCAGACCACCCTCCACGCAGACCATCCTCCCCGCAGACAACTCCCGCAGACCACCCTCCACTGCCACCAATTCCTGCAGCCCACCCTCCACTGCCACCAACTCCCGCAGACCACCCTCCACTGCCACCAACTCCCGCAGACCACCCTCCACTGCCACCAACTCCCGCAGACCACCCTCCCCGCCAACTCCCGCAGACCAGTGCTTGAAGTCCAGCAGACTCTTTAAGAAGCACACGGCACGGTCTTCCTGGTGATCCCGGAGTCTTCCCGGTCGGTTGTCTCTTCAGGCGTTCTCCATTCTCACACCTCCTCTGAGAAGGTGAACAAACGTTCCCCCCGGCTCTGCAGCTCATCAATAAAAACAGAAACTGCCACCAGCGCTGCACCTCATCCGGGACAGGCGAGACTTCCTCATACCAGCCCCGTCACTGCTGACTGATCCTTCTGGAAATGCTGGTTGCCTGGCTGCTCTTACGCCACTAACCCCAGAACAAGGATGCACTTCACTCTGAACGAGTCACCCCCCCCAATCCTCAGACTCCCCCGCCTTCATATACATTAACAGAGACCCGCCACTGACATACAACCGATAATACGGCAACAACCTCCTGTATACACAACACAGGCAAGAATCACCCGACACAACCAGCGCCATGATATGACGGCATCTCTTCTTCTAAAAAAACGGAATCCTCGTTTGTCCCAATACAAGTGCAGTGTAGACCGCCGACAACCCCAACACCACAAGACAGCAGCCCAGCCGTACCGAGCCCAACATGGTGAGCGCATGCTCGGCACCAACTGACATAATCCACTACCTACCTACTGCGGGGTGTACTGACATATTCCTCAGTGTTGTACAGGGAACCACAGGAGCTTACACTCTAACGCTCCCCCCCCCCCCAGTCACACACTATTGGTATACATTTATATAGCTCTGACATATACCACAGTGCTGTACAGAGAACACTGGCAGTTTCTGTACCAGAAGAGCTTACGCTCGAATACTAGCAGTCTATGACTGTGGGGGGGGACATTAGAGTGTAAGCTCCTCTGGTGCAGAGACTGATGAGACTGGCTCAGTGTTCTCTGTACAGCACTGCGGTATATGTCAGAGCTATATAAATGTATAATAAACAACAATAATGTGTGACTGAGGGAATTTTAGAGTGCAAGCTCCTCTAGGTTCCCTGTACAACACTGAGGAATATGTCGGTGCTATAAAATGAGGAAATCCTTGGTAGGTAGTCACACTATTATACATTTATATAGCTCTGACATATACCGTAGTGCTGTACAGAGAACACTGCGCCAGTCACATCAGTCTCTGTACCAGAGGAGCTTACACTCTAATGTCCCCCCACAGCCACACACTATTATTCATGTATATATCTCTGACATATACCACAGTACAGAGAACCAGAGGAGCTTACACTCTAATGTCCCCCCCCCCCCCCCCCAGTCACATACAGGGCCTGTTATAACCTATGAGATTTGGACTGTCGGAAGTTAAAGGGGTTGTAAAGGCAAAAATATTTTCCTCTTAAATTAAAGTCTGACAGTAGCTGATAAAGTAAAAAGTAATGTTTTGCATTATAACTAGTTTGATACCTGTTGAAATCGAGCTGTTTTATTCACCTCCGTCACTCCTGAATCGTTATTCTTACTGACTTCCTGGTTTGCGGTGCGCATTCATTCTCGCTACATCACGGCCTAATGGGAACTACAGTTCCCATTGGGCTTAGCCTCCATGCCTGTGAGGGATAAGAGAGCATCTTCACGCAGGGCTGTAGTCATAAGGAGGGGGTGAGCACATTCTGCTTTCCACCATGCAAAACGGCTCAGATGCTGGTGGAAAGCAAGAAGAGGAGAGACAGGAAATGGCATTTTCAAACCTGGATTTCTGTATTTTGGAGGTCAAAAGGAAAAAACGAGATAAGTGATATTTAATTGCTCTAGCTTACAGCAATCAATTGATCTAATAAAACACAAACCTTTAGTGTTGCTTTAAGAACATAAAACTCAACTGACAATGACCTGAGGCTCTGTGTAACCCCCCCCCCCCCCCCCAGAGATTTCACTATCAGCCGATTTGTAAGAGAAGAGAAGCAGCCTGGGACAGGAAGTGAGGGGGGGAAATCCCAGCGGGGACACCGGACCAATCCCTTCCCACTCCACCCGGATCGGAGTAGGAAGGATCGGTGGGGGAAGTGTCTGAGCTCCGCGGGAGGATCGGAGGGTTATCTGAGGCCGGGGAATGATGGAACCTCTTCTGGGGACGTGATGCGATGACGAGCCGCATTGTGTGTCACAGCTAGGCGAGGGACACATTGGTGACACTGAGCTCTCCGGTTAGATGGGTGACCGTGTATAGACCTCCTATATGCTGTCCATGACCCCCCCACCACCTATATAAAGTATATAGGCGACAATATAGGATCCCCCCCACATAAAGTCCACGACGACTCTGCATTTATTTTATATACAGTCTAATAATCCTCCCATATAATGTCTATAGGTGACAGTCTATGATCCTCCTCTATACAGTCCGATTCCCTCCCCTCTCATATGTAGTCTATATGGGACAATGTATGACCCCACCCCCTTTGAAACACTGACTACAGGTGAGTCCAAGATTCACAGCCTCCTATGTAGTCTAAAGGTGACAGCATACGATCCTACTATATACAGTGACAGTACATTACCCCCCCCCCCCACACACACACCATATGCAGTCTATAGGTGACAGTAGTATTCCCCCCCCCTATACACTGCCCATAGGCGACAGACCGAGATCCCCCCTATACAACCCCAAATGCTACAGTCTAAGATCCCTTCTTTATACAACCTATAGGTGACAGTCCAAGATCCCCCCTATACCTATATACAGGCTATGGTGACAATTATCCCCCTCCCCCCAAGACTACAGGTGAGTCTAAGATCCACAGCCTTTTATTTAGTCCAAAGGTGACACCATGCGATCTTACTATATACAGTGACAGTACAGTATCCCCTCCATATAGTCTATAGGCGACAACAAGATTCTCCCCTCCTCTATACAACCCATAGGCACAAGTCCAAGATGACCCCTACACACAACCCATGGGCGCCAGCCCAAGATGAGCCCTACACACAACCCATGGGCGCCAGTCCAAGATGAGCCCTATACACAACCCATAGGCGCCAGCCCAAGATGACCCCTATACACAACCCATAGGCGCCAGTCCAAGATGACCCCTATACACAACCCATGGGCGCCATTTAAAGATACCCCTATACACAGCCTATAAGTGACAGTCCAAGATGACCCCTATACACAACCCATGGGCGCCAGTCCAAGATGACCCCTATACACAACCCATAGGCGTCAGTCCAAGATGACCCCTATACACAGCCTATAAGTGACAGTCCAAGAACCCCCTATACACTGCCCATAGATAGTCCAAGATCCCCCCCTATACCTATATACAATCTATAGTGACAATTATCCCCCCTTCTATACACAGTCTACAGGCCACAGTCTAAGATCTCTACAACATTCAACGTAGCAGTGAAAAGCTATGATTGCCCCCCCCCTTTCTATTTAGTCTATAGGCGACAGTACAGGATCCTCCTCCATACCAATATATGATCTATGCAGTCTATATGCGACCGGCCGCGACCTCTCCCCTGCCTCCTATTTACAGCCTATGATCCCTCCCCCTTGGATATATAGGCAACAATCTATGTACCTGTACCTCCTCCTATAAATGACAGTCCACAACCCTTCCCCTACACACAAACCTATAAGTGAGTCAACGACCCCTTCCCTCATATACAATTTATGCGGGTATGACCACTCCCCCTCTTATGTACAGCCTATAAGTAAATCTATGAACTCCATCCCCTATACACAACATCTATAAGCAATCGTCTACAACCCCCCTTACTAAATCTATATGTGACAGTCCACACCCCCCCCCAATATATATTCGACAGTCCATTATACCTTTAATACCAAACAAATTCTATAGGTGACAATCCATGCCCCGCCCCTCCAAAAAATATATTTAGGTGACAATCCATTATACCTCCAATCCCCCATACAAAATCTATAGATGACAGTTATATATATATATATATATATATATATATATATATATATATATATATATATACACACACACACACACACACACACACACACAAGTCTATGGCCCCTCCCCATATCTACAGCTGACACCTCCCCTTTGTACACAATCTATAGGTGACAATGTTGGATCCCTCCACCTTGTGTACAGGCTACCTATCTATATACAACAGTGTATGCATTCCCCCTCTATAGGTGACAGTCTATGAGGCCCCCTCCCCTGATAGGCGACATCTTATGCCCATCTATGGGTGCCATTATATAGGTGTGTCTCTGACATCCTATGCCGCTATACACAATCTATGCGTCAATCTAGAGCCCCTTCCCCCATATATAGGGGGAATTCTTATGACTCTATACACAATCCATAGGTATCAGTCTATAGCCCCCTCCATAGATAGAGGGAGGGGCATAGGATGTCATCTCAATGTATAGATAACCTATTGGCCCCTCCCCCAGGTATAGGTAACAGTTCATAGCCCACTCCTTCCAGTGTATAGGTGTCAGTTTATGACCCATTCCCCTAGCCATAGGTGACAGTCTGACACTGTCCCCCTCTGTACACAATCTATAGGTGAATGTCTATGCGCCCTCCCCCTATAGATAGGTGACATCCTATGCCACTTTATGGGTGTCAGTTTATGCCCCCTCCCATATATAGGTGACATCCTACGCCGCTATACGCAATATATAGGTGTCAAGCTATAGCCCCTTCCCCCCATATATAGGAGACACCCTATGCCAATATACACAATATATAGGTGTCAAGCTATAGCCCCTTCCCCCCAACATATAGGTGACACCCTATGCCGCTATGCGCAACATATAGGTGTCAATCTATAGCCCCTTCCCCCCATATATAAGTGACACCCTATGCCGCTATACACAATATATAGGTGTCAATCTATAGCCCCTTCCCCCATATATAGGTGACTTTTTATGACCCTCTATAAGTGCCAGTTTATAGCCCCTCCCCAAATATATATATATAGGGGAGGGGCATGGGGTGTCAACTATCTATAGAGGGGAGGGGCTATAGACTGCCACTTATAGAGGGTCATAAAAGTCTCCTATATATGGGGGGAGGGGCTATAGATTGACACATATATATTGTGTATAGCGGCATAGGGTGTCTCCTATATATGGGGGGGAGGGGGCTATAGATTGACACCTATATATTGTAAATAGCAGCATATTGTGTCACCCATCTATAGGGGAGGAGCATAGACATTCACCTATAGATTGTGTACAGTGTCATAGACTGTCACCTATGGCTAGGGTTCAAACCGTTACCTATACACAGGGAGGAGCCATAAGGTTATTTATACCTAGAGGGAGGGGCATAGGATGTCACCTAGGTATAGATAACCTTATGGCTCCTCCTCCTCCCTATGTATAGGTGTCAGTTTATGACGCCACCCCCTAGCCATAGGTGACAGTCTAATGCCCCACCCCCACAGGCACACACAGAGAGGGGGAGGGGGTGTCCAGGCCGCACCGTACCCCTCCCTCGCTCTTCTCTGACACACTCGGGGCCCCGGGCCCCTCCTTCCTCTCACCTCGGTGCCCGGGCTCGACGTTCTCGGTGTCTCTCTCCGGTCGGCCTTCTCTTCCTCTCAGCACAACTCCGGCTGAAGCTCCCACAGAGAACCGCCCGGCTCAGGCGCGCTCGCGTATCGTACGTGCGCGCTCGCGCTGGGGAGTGCGGGGTCGCGCGCCGCCACAATTTGGGTGAATGGGGCCCGGACGTGATGTCGTCACCATGCGCGAGCACGGGAGAATGTCACCGGGGGTGGGGTGGGGGGGTGACTGGATGCGCATGCGCCGCGTTTGGGCGGGGTCGGAACGAGTTGGCGCTCGGCTGGCTGGGTCACGAGTCCGCGGACCGTACCAATTGGGTGTCTGTGGTGGGGGGGAAAGATCAGGCTAGACTAGGAGACCATTCCTCACCGCGCTCAGCGCTCCACTAAATCCCCCCCTTTCCTTATATAGGTATTCAGTTATGAAGAGAGGGTAAGCGGGTGGGCGGTGTTGGGGAATCAGTGACCTATGAAATGAGAACGGGGCGGGGTTATGCAAAATACAGGGCTGAGCGGGGTATAAATAGTGCTGATGCTATTTGTGCTTCTCATAACTGACCGAGAGCGGCGAGAGAAGAAGTGGGCGGGGCGAGTGGAGTGATGTCATCACTATGCGTCATCGCTGAGCAACAACTGTGTGTGCCAACAGAGGCGATCATAACAAACACTGGGGGGAGGGGGGACACTGATCACACTGACACTGGGGAGGGGGGACACTGATCACACTGACACTGGGGAGGGGGGACACTGATCACACTGACACTGGGGAGGGGGGACACTGATCACACTGACACTGGGGAGGGGGGACACCGATCACACTGATACTTGGGGAGGGGGGACACTGATCACACTGACACTGGGGGGAGGGGGGACACTGATCACACTGACACTGGGGGGGAGGGGGGACACTGATCACACTGACACTGGGGGAGGGGGGACACTGATCACACTGACACTGGGGGAGGGGGGACACTGATCACACTGACTGTGGGGGGAGGGGGACACTGACACTGGGAGGAGGGGGGACACTGATCACACCGACACTGGGGAGGGGGGACACTGATCACACTGACACTGGGGGGAGGGGGGACACTGGAAGGAGGGGGGAACACTAATTACACTGGGGGGAGAAGGGACACTGAGGGGAGACACCGATGACACTGGGGGGAGGGGGGCACTGATCACATGGGGGAAGGGGGACACAGATCACACTGGGGGGAGGGGGGACACTGATCACACTGACACTGAGGGAGGGGACACTGATTACACTGGGAGGGGGGACACTGATCACACTGACACTGGGGGGAGGGGGGACACTGATCACACTGACACTGGGGGGAGGGGGGACACTGATCACACTGACACTGGGAGGAGGGGGGACACTGGAAGGAGGGGGGAACACTAATTACACTGAGGGAGGGGGCACTGATGACACTGGGGGGAGAAGGGACACTGAGGGGAGACACCGATGACACTGGGGGGAGGGGGGCACTGATCACATGGGGGAAGGGGGACACAGATCACACTGGGGGGAGGGGGGACACTGATCACACTGACACTGGGGGAGAGGGGACACTGATTACACTGACACTGGGAGGGGGGACAATGATCACACTGGGGGGAGGGGGACACTGATCATACTGACACTGGGGGAGGGGGGACACTGATCACACTGACACTGGGGGGAGGGGGGACACTGATCACACTGACACTGATCACACCAACACTGGGGGGACACTGATCACACTGACACTGGGGGGAGGGGGGACACTGATCACACTGACACTGGGGGGAGGGGGGACACTGATCACACTGACACTGGGGGGAGGGGGGACACTGATCACAATGACACTGGGAGGAGGGGGACACTAATCACACTGACACTGGGGGGCGCTGATCACATGGGGGGAGGGGGTACACTGATCACACTGACACTGGGGGAGGGGGGACATTGATGACACTGAGGGAGGGGGCACTGATTACACTGACTTTGGGAGGGGGGACACTGGGGGGAGGGGAGACACTGGGGGAGGGGGGACACTGATCACAACGACACTGGGGGGAGAGGGACACTAATCACACTGACACTGGGGGAGGGTGGACACTGATCACACTGGGGGAGGGGGACACTGATCACACTGACACTGGGGGAGGGGGGACACTGATCACACTGACACTGGGGGGAGGGGGACACTGATTACACTGACACTGGGAGGAGGGGGGACACTGATCATACTGACACTGGTGGGAAGTGGGGACACTGGGGGGAGGGGACACTGACACTGGGGGAGGGGGGACACTGACACTGGGGGGAGGGGGGGACGCTAATCACACTGACACTGGGGGTAGGGGACACTGACACTAGGGGGGGACACTGACACTGAAGGGGGAGGTTCCAGGATTGATATAAATCTGAATAATAAACATTGTGAAATTCGGGGAATTATGGGAACACATCCGGAATAAAGAGCAGAAGAGTCCGGCTATAGAAATATGACTCAGAGGTTGAAGATCCATCTAAGCTCCGCCCATTCATAAAGCGGAGCTACAGACAAAACGTTTTTTTTTATTCTGTATAGAGTGAGGGTGTCAGTTCCTTTTCACCATCTGTGTCCCCATTGGGGCGATTTCCCTTCATTTCCTGATCCATAGCCAAGACAGGAAGTGAGAGAAAATCCCTCCAAATTAAGGGAATCCCCGATTGTCACCAGAACTAGTGTCCCCAGCGGAAGATTTCCCCTCTATTCCTGTTCTTGTGACAACCCAACATTTTTGATTTCTTTCTCTGTCGATGATAACAGTTAACAGGACAAATACAGAGGGGAAATCTCCCTAATGGGGGGGGGGGGGCACAGGCAAAAATAAAAACCTGACAAGGGGCCTAACCCCTCTCCAGTTTGATGTGGAGCTCCACCCAAAAGGGGAAGCTCCGCTTACCTGCTTCCTCCCATCTCAACTGTGAAGCATGACGGTGGGAGGCTTATAGTGTGGGGATGGTTTTCATTGTGAGGATTGAGGGGGGGAGAAGGGTCAACTTATATTCAGGGCTGGTTCAGAATGTGGTGGAGAGACAACGCTGCTCATCACTTTGAGACCACCATCCCAACTGTGAAACATAGTGGAGGGAGACTCATGGTATGGGATGGTTTTCTTGGTCAGGATTGAGGGGAAGAAGAAGGGTCATGTTACATACGGGGCTGGGTCAGAACCTGGTGGAGAGATGACGCTGCTCATCACTTTGAGAACACCATCCCAACTGTGAAGTAGGGTGGTGGGATGGGAAACTCATGGTGTGGGGATGGTTTTCATGGTCAGGATTGTCCCTCATTTTGGTCTGATCTATAGAGTTGTATATAAAATGCACCTTTTATCTATCGAAAGTTTTTTTTCAGTGCTAAACCTTTCATCTGATTTCTAAATTGCTGCATTTGTAAATTTTAAAAGCCAATATAAAGGAATAGTGGTGGTAAAAAAAAAAATTTTTTTGTTTAACTCTCCTTTAAGGGGGTGTGGCAGGGGGCGTGTCCAATGCCTACATACATTTGGTAGTAGGTGTCCCTCATTCCCATCTCAAAATGTTGGAAGGTGTGGCACCATCCCAACTGTGAAACATGGTGGTGGGAGACTCACGGTTCGGATCGTTCCTCGGATCAGGAGTCACGGATCGGATCATTTTTCGGATCGGCAAAAAAAAAATTCTCCCCCACTGTAATATCCACATCTCCCTCCCTCCCCACCACTGTAATATCCACATCCCCCCCCCACTGTAATATCCACATACCCTCAGGCAAGACAGCCCCCACCCTCAGGCAAGACAGCCCCCACCCTCAGGCAAGACAGCCCCCCTCTCAAGTAAGACAAACCCCCCCCCCTCAGGTAGTACAGAGTCACTTCCAGTGGTGTGTCCGAGTGCAGGCTCCTCCTCCTCTGTGGGTGTAAACAGAGGAGGAGGGCTGCTGCCGGGTGTACCAAGATGGCCGCGGCCTTTCCTAATGTTATTGCCGTGGCTCCGGAGCTAGGCCGAAGCCGCGGCCTTTCCTAATGTTATTGCCGTGGCTCCAGAGCTAGGCCGAAGCCGCGGCCTTTCCTAACGTTATAGCCATGGCTCCGGAGGTAGGCCGAAGCCGCAGACCATAACGTTAGGAAAGGCCGCGGCTTCGGCCTAGCTCCGGAGCCGCAGACATAACATTAGGAAAGGCCGCGGCTTCGGCCTAGCTCCGGAGCCGCGGCAATCCGCGGATCACAGTGTGTGCCGATCCGAAGGGAGTGACCCGTTCGGATCACGGATCACCTGTGATCCGTTGCAGCCCTAGTCAGGATTGAGGGAAAGGAGGGTGGAGCCCCATACAGAGCTGGTTCGCCTTTCAGCCGGTCAGAGATCATGACCACAGCCAGAGATGCCCTGGAGGGCTATAAAATCCAGAGCTGAAAGGTTTTTGGTGCAAAATGTGGTGAAAAGATCACTTTGAGAGCACCGCCCAACTGTGAAGCATGGTGGTTGGAGACTCATGGTGTGGGGATGGTTTTTATGATCAGGATTGAGGGGAAGAAGGGTCACGTTGTATACAGGGTGGGCAGGTTCAGAATTTGGTGAAGGGATTTGTAAGCACAGCCCCCCCCCCCCCCGAGAGGTTATGGGGATCACAGCGAGGGCGGGAGCCCCAACCCACACTCTATCATCCCCTCATAGACCTGGGGTGACAGGTTCTCCTCACACTGGTCATGACCTTGTGACAGTATTATTACAGCGTGTGCTGTCTACAGTAGCCAATCAGCTGCCCCCTGTCATCCCTGTAGACACGAGAGCTGGAAGCTGATTGGTCGCTATGGGAACGGGAGGAACATATACTGGGAGGAGCTAGATCTATCTCGGGCCCTCCCAGCGAGCTCTTTTGGTAGGCGGGCTGGGCAAGCTAGGGGCGGGGCTACACGAAGCAATGGTGAAAAAAACGACCTACTGAGGAGCGATAGGCTGGTGGTGGGCGGGGCTCAGGCTGGTGGCTAACACGATCGAAGGGCGGGGCTCTGCGGTGACAGTCAGGCGGGTGGGGCGTGGCTTGGCCCTTCGGTGGGGGCCGGGCTGTGGGCGGGTCTCGCCGTAAGATGGCGGGGTGAGGGGAGAAGATGGCGGTGTGGGGGTCGGAGTTGGTCTCTCAGTTCTGGGCTCAGTTCCTGGCTCTGGGCTCCGAGTTCGGTGAAGAGTGGGAGAGGAATGACCTGAGAGCCGCCCTCTTCCGCCTCCTCCTGGCCTGGCTGCTCCTCAGCGTCACCGCCATCCACCTGGCCTGGAGAGGCTACGGACCCACCGTGACCGCCTTCTACTACCGGCAGGGTGAGACCCCGAGATCACATGACACGGGGGGGCGGGGCGTCACCGTCCAGAGGTGCCTGGGCAGTGTGGTGTGAGCAGCTGGCACCCCCTAATATCCGTGTACACCCCAATATATCCGTGTACACCTCCTGTACCCCCTAATATCCGTGTACACCTCCTGTACCCCCTAATATCCGCGTACACCCCCCAATATCCTCACTATACCCTCATATATTCTCCATATATCCACCTGTACCCCCCAGTATATCCTCTGTGTATCCCCAAATATTCTCCATATGGCCCATATAACTCCCTGTACCCCCTAATATCCGTGTACACCCCAATATATCCTCCCTATACCCTCATATATTCTCCATATATCCACCTGTACCCCCCAGTATATCCTCTGTGTACCCCCAAATATTCTCCATATGGCCCATATAACTCCCTGTACCCCAAAATATGGTAACACCCCCTAATATCCATGTCCCCATATATCCTATGTGAACCCCCTAATATCTGTGTACCCCCAGATATCCTCCCTATACCCTCATATTCTCCATATGTACCTCCCAAATATCTGTGTACACCCCTAATGTCATACATGTCGCCCATATATCCTCTGTGTACCCCCAAATATCCTTCCTATACCCTCACATATTCTCCATATGCCCCCCTGTACCCCCCAAATATCTGTGTACACCCCTAATGTCATACATGTCCCCCAGATATCCTTCCTATACCCTCACATATTCTTCATATGCCCCCCTGTACCCCCCAAATATCTGTGTACACCCCCAATGTCATACATGTCCCCCATATATCCTCTGTGTACCCCCATATATCATATATTCTCCATATGCCCCCTAATATCCCACTAATATCTGTGTGCCCCAACATATCTTCCATATACCCCCATATATTCTCCTTATGCCCCATGTATCCTCCCTATACCCTCATATTCTCCATATATCCACATGTACCCCCAAATATCATCCATGTACACCCCCAAATATCCTCCCTGTATTCTCATATATTCTCCATATATCCCCCCTAATAACTGTGTACACCCCCTAATATCCATGTACCACATATATCCTCTGTGAACCCCCAAATATCTGTACACCACCTAATGTCATCCATGTCCCCCCATATATCCTTTGTGTACCCCCAAATATCTTTCCTATGCCCTCATATATTCTCCATATGCACCCCTAATATCTGTACACCCCCCTGTACCCCTCAATATGTGTACACCCCTTAATATCATTTGTGTGCCCCAACATATTCTTATGCCCCCATATATCCCCCTGTACCCCAAATATCCTCCCTGTACCCCCATATATCTATGTACCCCAACATATCCTCCATGTGCCCCCATATATTTGTACCCTAAATATCCTCCCAGTACCCCCACATATCCTTCGTGCCTCCCAAATACCTCATCTATCCTCTCTGCACCCCCAATTATCTATGTACCCCAGATATCCTTCCAGTATCACAAATACCCCTATATATCCTCTGTACCCCAAATATCCTGGTACCCCCCCATATATTTTCTATACCCTCAAATACCCCCCAATATATCCTCCCTGTACCCCAAATATCCCCTGTACCCACATATTTCTGTGTACCCTAAATATCCTTCCAGTACCCCCCCATATACCCCTTATTTCTCCCACTACCTCCATATATCCTGTGTGCCTCCCAATACCCCATATATCATCCCTGCACCCCCATATATCTTCTATGTACCCCAGATATCTGTGTGCCCCCCAAAATATATCCTCCCTGTACTTTCAAATACCTCCATATATCCTCTGTGTGCCCCCAAAATATATTCTCTGTCTATGTAAAATAGCCCTAATATATTTCCGCCCCCATACCCCAAAATAGCCCTAATATATTTTCCCCCCTCGTACCCCAAAATACCCCTAATTTCCCCCCCTCGTACCCCTAATATATTCCCCTCCTCGTACCCCTAATATATTCCCCTCCTCGTACCCCAAAATACCCCTAATTTCCCCCCCTCGTACCCCTAATATATTCCCCTCCTCGTACCCCTAATATATTCCCCTCCTCGTACCCCAAAATACCCCTAATATATTCCCCCCCGTACCCCAAAATACCCCTAATATATTTTGCCCCTGTACCCGATATACCCCCTTTACCCAAATATACTGTCCCTCTGATATCTCCCAATATACCATCTCTGTACTTCCTAATGTACCCCCAAAAATACCCTGATATACCTCCTGTACCCCAATGTTCTTTTACATAATATAGATCTTCCTAAAATCACATGACGCAGGGGGGTGGGGCTTGTATAAAAGGGGCGTCACTCTCCAGGGGTGCCTTGGCAGTGTACACCCCCTAAATGTGGCCTGCACGGTGTGTTGACACCATATAGCCCCATGTACCCCGATATATGGTCCATGTACCTCGATATACGGTCCCTGTATCTTGCCAGACCCTACACACACACAATGGAAGACGGTACAGATCAGGATGTTTAGGGGCAGAGGGGCGTCGCTGTGTAGGGGTGCCTAGGCAGCCTTTGTTTGGAGATTGGACCTCGGGTACACCCCGCCTTCCCCACCACAATCTACCCCCCAACTTTGGGGGAGGGAGACTGAAAGTCCCCACATTCCCCCAATTATACTGCACCCTGATAGACTGGAATCTGATAGCCCCGCCCCCAAATCAAACACTGCACTCCAGCACCTGCCCCCAATTCAAAAAGGTACCCTGATAGCCTGGAAGACTGCCCCACCCCCACCACCCCAATTCAGCACTGCACCCTGATAGGTTGGGATACCCACCTTCCCCAATACAACATTGACACGCTCGGAGATGGGGGCAGTTATCGGAGAAATCATCTGCTCTTCTCTGGTTTCAGGTCCGGGTGGACAGAATGGCGGTACTCCGGAATGCCCCTCCCATGTCAATATCTGGTGAGTAGCTGTACATGATGGGGAAAGCTCCCAACACAGCCTCCTGCCCTTGGCTCTTCTCATCCATGGGGGGAGGGGTTATAGGAGGAGCAGCAGCATTGAGGGTGGGGCCATGAACACTTAAGGTGGAGGGGGTCAGGCCCTGGCAGAAAAAAAACCCTCCTACTCTGCCATGGCAGTCTGTGCCCATTGGGGCCATTACTGGGTGTACTGCGCTCTAGTGGTCTACTTGGCCATTGGTGGGAAGGTTCCTCTGGGGGATAGGATATCCAGGGTCAAGCTGGGCTCCTCCCTTTTTACAGAGAAGACCTCTAGAGGGTATCATCCCTGACCCGCTCCACCCTGGACTAGGCCAATTTGGATGGAGTCAGCCTTCGTGCCCATTACTGGGTGTACTGCACTCTAGTGGTCGCCTTGACCATCAGTGGGGTGAGAAGGTTCCTCTGGGGGAAGGGATGTCCAGGGTCAAGCTGGACTCCTCCTTTTTACAGGGCGATCACGGAGCCCAGCAGAGAAGCCCTCAGAGGGGATCCTCCCTGACCCGCTCCACCCTGGACTAGGCCAATTTGGATGGAGTCAGCCTTCGTGCCCATTGGGGCCATTACTGGGTGTACAGCGCCCTAGTGGTCTACTTGGCCATTGGTGGGTAGGTTCCTCTGGGGGATAGGATATCCAGGGTCAAGCTGGGCTCCTCCCTTTTTTTTTTTACAGAGAAGACCTCCTAGACCTAGAGGGTATCATCCCTGACCCGCTCCACCCTGGACTAGGCCAATTTGGATGGAGTCAGCCTTCGTGCCCATTACTGGGTGTACTGTGCTCTAGTGGTCGCCTTGACCATCAGTGGGGTGAGAAGGTTCCTCTGGGGGAAGGGATGTCCAGGGTCAAGCTGGACTCCTCCTTTTTACAGGGCGATCACGGAGCCCAGCAGAGAAGCCCTCAGAGGGGATCCTCCCTGACCCGCTCCACCCTGGACTAGGCCAATTTGGATGGAGTCAGCCTTCGTGCCCATTGGGGCCATTACTGGGTGTACAGCGCCCTAGTGGTCTACTTGGCCATTGGTGGGTAGGTTCCTCTGGGGGATAGGATATCCAGGGTCAAGCTGGGCTCCTCCCTTTTTACAGAGAAGACCTCTAGAGCATGGGTGCTCAACCTGTGGCTCTCCAGCTGTTGCAAAACTACAATTCCCATAATGCCTCAGCCTTTGGGAGACATGCTTGTACCTGTCAGCGGCTTGCAATGCCTCATGGGAATTGTAGTTCCGCAACAGCTGGAGAGCCACAGGTTGAGCACCCATGCTCTAGAGCATGGGTCTTCAAACTATGGCCCTCCAGTTGTTCAGGAACTACAATTCCCATCATGCCTAGTCATGTCTTTTGAATGTCAGTGCGTTACAATGCCTCATGGGATGTGTAGTTTGGCAACAGCTGGAGGGCCGTAGTTTGAGGATCCCTGCTCTAGAGGGTATCATCCGTGACCCGCTCCACCCTGGACTAGGCCAATTTGGATGGAGTCAGCCTTTGTGCCCATTACTGGGTGTACTGTGCTCTAGTGGTCCCCTTGACCATCAGTGGGGTGAGAAGGTTCCTCTGGGGGAAGGGATATCCAGGGTCAAGCTGGACTCCTCCTTTTTACAGGGCGATCATGGAGCCCAGCAGAGAAGACCTCAGAGGGTATCCTCCCTGACCCGCTCCACCCTGGACTAGGCCAATATGGATGAAGGAGTCGGCCATTAGCGGGAACACCGGGTTGCACTTGACATTAAAAATATTAGTAACGTGTGAGGTTCCTCAAGGGTGTGCCCACAGCAGCCAATCAGCTTCATGTGTGTGCGGAAGAAGGGAGGGACTAAAACGGTTCTCTTCACCCGGCCTGTGAAGAATGGCCTGAAAGAACTGGCAAAGGTGTGGCCCAGTTGGCCCGTGTCTCTGGGGCCCCTTTTTTAAACATTAAGCTGGGGGGGGGGGGCAAATACTTATTTATAGCACTGTCCCTAGAATCAGATTACCCCCGCCCTTTCTGCTTTCGTGTTCCTCCGGGGTGTGGCGCACGTTCCCAGCGGTCGCCTGTATTTGCGGCACGCCATCACACATAACAATCGGACATCTGCGTTCTGTTTCTTGTTCCGGCCAATCACAAAATAACGGCAAGTTTTTTTGTTTTTTTTTCCACAGTGAAAGCTCCAGTACAGAATCCCTGAAGAGCCACCAGGAGTGACATGAGGCAGAGTGTTGGGTACTCCGTCCGCTGGGTGTGAGGCGCAGCAATGGATATGACTGACACTGAGCTGCTTCCCTTTCCCGGCTCTTTTCCATGATCGCCGCGCAGAAGGACTGGACTGAACACGGCACCATAATGGCTTCCAGGCTGCGTCTTATACCGCCTTACCTATAGATATATGTGGTGCTCCATACTGACATTGCTTTATGGACCGTCCTCTTCATCCTGCAGAATGTATACCGTGACAGGTGCTCTTAAGTTTGGGGTGTGCATTCCTTCCCCAACCCCCATGGATGGCGGCCCTGGTGTAATTAGTCTGAGATCTGTGTGATGGCTTATTATACCGTGGTTGGGTGTGTGTGCACTTCAAGGGGGGCAATGCAACTAAGGAAGTTTCAGGGGGCCACCAGGACTCCCACCCTCAAGAGAGGGGGTTCACTACAGCTCCCACCTTCAAGACGGGGTTGTGGCCACACTACGGCTCCTGCCTTCAGGGGGGTGGTCATTACAGCTCCTGCCTTCAAGGGGGGTGGGGTAACCACAATGGCTCCTGCCTTCAAGGCTCTCGCTTTTTGAGGGGTGAAGGGAAGACCACCATGGCTCCCGTCTTCAAAGGGGTGAAGGGAGGACCACCATGGCTCCCGTCTTCAAAGGGGTGAAGGGAGGACTACCATGGCTCCCGTCTTCAAAGGGGTGAAGGGAGGACCACCATGGCTCCCGTCTTCAAAGGGGTGAAGGGAGGACCACCATGGCTCCCGTCTTTAAAGGGGTGAAGGGAGAACCATCATGGCTCCCGTCCTTTGTGGGTTAGAGGACCATAATGGCTCCCGCCTTCAAGGGAGGACCACCATGGCTCCCGTCTTCAGAGGGGTGAAGGGAGGACCACCATGGCTCCCATCTTCAAAGGGGTGAAGGGAAGACCACCATGGCTCCCATCTTCAAAGGGGTGAAGGGAGGACTACCATGGCTCCCGTCTTCAGAGGGGTGAAGGGAGGACCACCATGGCTCCTGTCTTCAAAGGGGTGAAGGGAGGACCACCATGGCTCCTGTCTTCAAAGGGGTGAAGGGAGGACCACCATGGCTCCTGTCTTCAAAGGGGTGAAGGGAGGACCACCATGGCTCCTGTCTTTAGAGGGTTGAAGGGAGGACCATCATGGCTCCTGTCGTCAAAGGGGTGAAGGGAGGACCACCATGGCTCCCGTCTTTGATGGTTGAAGGGAAGACCACCATGGCTCCTGTCTTTGAGGGGTGAAGGGAAGACCACCATGGCTCCTGCCTTCAAGGGTGGGGGGTGTGGGACCATAACTCTTTCCTGATGCTACGCGGGGAGAAGCTCCGCCTCATTTCTCATCTCTCGATGGACTTTGCCACAGCAGAACGATTGCTACACAGACATGGAATGTATCTCACCGACTGACCACATTCTTCGATGACCCCCCCCCCCGTCATCGTCCTCTCTGCCTTATTAGTGCCTGGCTCCTCCCAGGCAACCCAATGGACTGTATGAGGCCGGTGACCACACCAAGCTCTGCAAACTGTCAGGATTCTTTGGCAACCCTGAGAAGGAAGGAATTCTGGGTAAAGGCAGTGTTATCTGACCACAGCCTAGAAAAAGAGAACCTGTAAAGATATGGGAGCTGCTTGTTCTTGGTGAATACTTTTAGGGTTGTCACCTTCAACTATTACTGACAGACACCTGAAAGGGCCGTATTCATCCCAGGTCAGCAAAGCGGATCATACAGGTTAACCCTTTCCTGTGTAAAAAAATAAATAAGCCAATCATAAGTCTCTAACATCTTTCCTATACAATGGGGGTAGATGTACTAAAACTGGTGCAGCTGTGCATGGATAGCCAATCAGCTGCTAGCTTCAGTTTGTTCAATTAAACTTTGTCAATAAAACGTGGAAGCTGATTGGTGTCGAGGCAGAGCTGCGCCGGATTTCGCACTTTGCAGTTTTAGTAAATAACCCCCCAATGGGTTTGATTTGCTAAAGGCCAATAGAATGTGCGCGCTGCACTCGTTTTGCTTGGTAAAGCTTCATCCAATCGGGGGGGGGGGGCAATTTTTGCTTGCACATGATTGGATGATGGAAATCGACAGAGCTTTACCATACAGTGGAACCTCGGATTGCGAGTAACGCGCTTAACGAGCGTTTTCCGCAATACGAGCGCTGTATTTTTAAAATATCTAACTCGTTTTGCGAGCAGGATTCAGGCCAGAGCGGTGTGCAATACCGCGTTTAGCCTGAGGTGGGGGGGGGGCGCCGGAGGCGGTCGGCGCCTTTGGGAAAGGCCCGAGGACAGCTCAGCTAACCTCCGGAACAGAGTCTTTCCAAGGTCAGCCAAACTGTCCTCGGGCCTTTCCGGCTGTTTCCGAGGCTCTCCGGCGCCCCCGCACCTCTGGCCACATGCGGTATTGCATGCCATTGAAGTCAATGCGGAACTAAGTATTTTCGTTTCCATTGATTTCTATGGGTAAACTCGCTTTGATATGCAAGTGCTTTGGATTACGGATTATTCTCGTAATCCAAGGTTCCACTGTATTTACTAATGGGTGCAGTGTCTATTTTTCCTTTAGCAAATCAAAACCAATGTATACAGGGCAGGGTACCTACAGACTTGAAGCAGGTAAGATGTATGTATTATATTTTTTTTAATATACAGTATATAAATATATATTATTTAAAGGCCTGAAGCAGTCGATGAGTTTGTAAAATTATATATATATATAATTGTTAAGGAAATATATATATCTATCCTTAACATCCTTCACTTATTTTTGATATATATATATATACACACACACACAAAAATAAGTTAAGGATAGATATATATCTATCCTTATCTTTTATATATATATATATATATTTATTTTAGTGCCCAGGGTGTCTACAGGACTGAAGCAGGTGATAATAAATCTGTGACATCCTTCCTATAATATAAAAAGTTACAGTGGAACCTCGGATTACGAGTATAATCCGTTCCAGGAGAATGCTTGTAAACCAAAGCACTCGCATATCAAAGCGAGTTCCCCCATAGAAGTCAATGGAAACTAAAATAATTTGTTCCGCATTGACCTCTATGTCATGCAATACCGCATGTCGCCAGAGGTGGGGCGCCGGAGAGACTCTGAGATTGTTCGGCTGCCCTCGGAAACTGAGTGTTTCCGATCGGCTCCGGGGCGCCCCTAAACCTCTGGCCAAATGCGGTATTGCAGAGGCTTGAATCCTGTTTGTTTTGCAAGACAACACTCTCAAATCGAGTCAAAATGCTCATATTGCGAAACGCTCGTTAACCGCGTTGCTCGCAGTCCGAGTTTCAACTGTATCTCCAGGCTTGAAGCAGGTGGTAAAAGTCTGTATGGTCCTTCCTATACTTTGCTCTGACCTGGAGGAGATTGTAAATTTTGCTGACATGATGTGATTTACTGCTGAGAAATAAAAGAATGTACAGGACGGAGTTTGTTATTTTTATTTATTTTAAAAAATGTACTGTATGAAGAGAAACATGGAGGCATTTTCTGGAAATGCCAGTCCCCTGGCTCTCATGCCCCTATTCTTATCGTCCCTGAGCCAGATCAAGAATGCAAAGGAGAACCTTCAAGTTTATTAGTTTTCTGGCGCCACCGTGGCAGCATACAGGTGGTAGTGTATTTATGTTTTGTGCTGCCCTAGGCCTGACTAAACTCGTGTACCCCCTAATTTAAATATGACCCACCCCTTGTTGTTTGAGGTCCGCCCTGAAATTTTCAAGTGGGGACACTAATTCTGATGGCCTGGGGAGGGAGCAATGAATTCCCTTAATTTGCATAGATTTCCTCTCACTTCCTGTTTGGCTATGGGGCAGGAAGTGAAGGGAAATCTCTGCAATGGGACAGGGAGGGTAAAAAATAAACTGACAGGGGCTATAACCCTCTCTTACTCTATCCAAAATGAAAAAAAAAAAGTGTTGCCTCTAGTTCTACTTTAAGCACAAATTTCTGGAGAGGACTAGGGAGATATAACCATGCCGATGGTGCAGCAGAAAAAGGTGAGAAAGGTTTGTTGTCTAAGATGATAGGACAGTCAAAATTAAAAACACCCCCCCACAGTTGCGGAATGCCGGTCGTCCGCATATCTGAAGCAGTGCGGCCACTTTATGGGGGCGCTAGACTTATTTGCCTCTCAGCCCAGTCAACCCCATAAGACTGGCGCTACACTAACAGCGCTGTCGTATATTTAAGCGTATTCTCAAATTAAGATACGCATAAATATTGCTAAGATACGACCGCCTGCGCCGTCGTATCTTAGCTGTCTAGTTCCGCCGGCTGCTAGGGGCGTGTACGCTGATTTACGCCTAGAATGCGTAAATCAGCGAGATACACCTATTCACGAACGTACGCTTGCCCGTCGCAGTACAGATACGCCGTTTACGTAAGGCGTTTTCAGGCGTAAAGATAAACCACCAAAAAGATGGCGCAGCCAATGTTAAGTATGGACGTCGGAACCGCGTCAAATTTTTTTTTTTTTTACCTCATTTGCGCAAGTCGTCCGTGAATGGGGCTGGCCGTAATTTACGTTCACGTCAAAACCAATGAGTCTTTGCGGCGTAATTTGGAGCATGCGCACTGGGTTATATCCACGGACAGCGCATGCGACGTACGCTCAAAACGTCAATTACGTGGGGTCGTGCCTTATTAGCATAAAACACGCCCACCTCTTCACAATTTAAATTAGGCGTGCTTACGCCAGCACATTTACGCTACGCCGCCGTAACTTAGGATGCAAGTGCTTTGTGAATACAGCACTTGCCTCTCTAACTTACGGCGGCGTATATGAGATACGCTACGCCTGCCTAACGTTAGGCACGTCTACGTGAATCTGGCTATATAACATTTTTGTTGGATGTGAACTTAACCACTTGCCTACTAAGGATGTCATATGACGTCCTCCACTTTGTGCGGTGATATCTGATTGATGGGGGCAGCTACAGACATCATTCAGATATCACCGTCTTCAACCGCTGACTCTGTGCACGATAAGAACGATCATAGCGGCAGTTCCACCGCTTGATCGTTCTTATAGGCAGCGGGAGGGGACGTTCCCCCCCCGCCGCTTCTCCGGGCTCTCCCGTGCCATCGGGGGCCTGGAGAACGAATCGGCTGGCTGGGAAGCATAGATAACTGGTGACCAGATGGTCACCAGTAGGGTTGTCCCGATACCACTTTTTTAGGACCGAGTACAAGTACCGATACTTTTTTTCAAGTAGTCGCCGATACCGAATACCGATACTTTTTTTAAATGTGTCCCCAAATGCAGCCATGTCCCTCTAGCCATGTCCCTCACATATGCAGCCATGTCCCTCTAGCCATGTCCCTCACATATGCAGCCATGTCCCTCTAGCCATGTCCCTCACATATGCAGCCATGTCCCTCTAGCCATGTCCCTCACATATGCAGCAATGTCCCTCTAGCCATGTCCCTCACATATGCAGCCACGTCCCTCTAGCCATGTCCCTCACATATGCAGCCATGTCCCTCTAGCCATGTCCCTCACATATGCAGCAATGTCCCTCTAGCCATGTCCCTCACATATGCAGCAATGTCCCTCGATGCGGCGGCGCGATGCGGCGGCAGCGGCGGGAGGGGGAAAGGGGGGGGAAAGTATTCTATTTAGGTATCGGGGGTATTTGCGCGAGTACGAGTACTCCCGCAAATACTCGGTATCGGTCCCGATACCGGTATCTGGACAACCCTAGTCACCAGTCATCTCTATGAACGTCAGAGGCCCGGGCGCGACGTTGTGACGTCACGCTCGGGTACCCGGAAGTAAACAAAGCCGCAATTGCAGCTGTCGGCATGAGATCGGTGAATTTTTTTTCACAATCTCATGCTTTCAAGCCTGGAGGAGAGATGTGAGGTCTTACTGACCCCCCCGCATCTCCACATAAAGAGGACCTGTCACACACTATTCCTATTACAAGGGATGTTTACAGAACGCAAAGAAAACACCACAAAGGTTGTGTCAGGGTGAAAGGGATACGGGACATCTCCCCAACAGACAGCAAGGAACCAATCAGAGGATCCGATCCTTCCTATGACGATCGGTAGATCAGTAGATCCTCATCCTGTGCAGTTGGGATATAAACGTCAAGAAGAGATCACACAACGTTCTCATCTTTATTAGACTACAAAATGACAATCTACAAATTAGAAAAGAGCAGCAATTAGTGATTAATCAGTGAGAGATTCCCAGAGCCTGGGACAGAGAACGCAGGAAGCGGGGACCCCCTGTGCGATCAGGAAATCCTTCCCTCCATGGTCCCTCAGCTGATGATCCAGAGAGCGCAGGAAGCAGGGACCCCCTGTGCGACCAGGAAATCCTTCCCTCCATGGTCCCTCAGCTGATGATCCAGAGAGCACAGGAAGCAGGGACCCCCTGTGCGACCGGGAAATCCTTCCCCCCTGATCTGGTCCCTCGGCTGATGATGATGGTGGCTCAGTGTCCATATTTTGAGGTAGTTGTGACGATTCTCTTCCGCTGGGTGTTCATCGGGGAAGATTATTTTAAAGGGCCAGTAAACAGAAATGGAACCTGCATTAGAGAACGGTAATTTTCCTGCATGGTTTTTACCTCCAGTGGCGGCTCAGACTACAGAGCTCCACCAATGTCAAACATCTCCCTTCCTGTGCCGCTGCACGTGGAGGTGACCCAATGTCATGTTTGGTTCATTACTGGCCCTTTAAACCCCCATCTTCCACGTGGCCCTGTGCCGAGTCTGGGAGTCCAGTGTCACCATTGATGGTGTATATCTACCGCAATACAAAAATACTAAGAATCTGACATTTATTAGTAACAAAGTGCTATGTTAAGAAGAGTTCATTATTTGGGGTTGGGAATTTTTTGGCACATGGACATAATACTTCCTGAGAGGTGCCAATCCTTGAGCAGGGGGCACTAGGAAATGTATTGCTTTCAGGGGTTTTGTGTCTTAGCAGGATGGCAGAGGAAAAGGCACAGCTGGGTTTTGGGACATGGCTGAAAACAGGACTCGCAGCTGGGCATGGATGGGTACTGAAAGCATGGTTGGGTGCAGAAGCCACAGCTGGGTATGGAAAGCATGGTAGAAATTGCTGGGTATGGGGGGGGCATGGTTGGGTACAGAAGTCGTGGCTGGGTATGGATTGGTACTAAAATCATGATTAAGTAAAGAAGCCACAGCTGGGTATGGGAAGCATGATTGGGTACAGTAGTCACAGCTGGGTATGGGGGGCATGGCTGGGTACAGAAGCCATAGCTGGGTATGGGAGGAATGGCTGGGTACAGAAGTCATGGCTGGGTACGGGAGGGGCATGGTCAGGTACAGAAGCCACAGTTAGGTATGGGAAGCATGGTTGGGTACAGTAGTCATGGCTGGGGGTACGAGAAGCATGGTTGGGTACAGTTATCGTGGGTGTGTGTGTGTGTGTGGGGGGGGGGGTGTGCATAGCTGGGTACAGAAGCCACAGCTGTGCATGACTGGATAGAGAAAGCCACAGCTGTGGGGGGCAGGGTGCATGGCTGGGTACAGAAGCAACAGTTGAGTATGGCTGGGTACATAACCCACAGCTGGGTATGAGAATCATGGTTGGGTACAGGAGGCACAGCTGGGTATGGGGAGCATGGTTGGGTACAAAATTAACAGCTCGGCAGGTGAGGGGCATGGCTAGGTACATAAGCCACAGCTGGGTACAGGAGGCACGGCTGGGTATGAGAAGCATGGTTGGGTACAGATGCTACAGCTGGGTATGTGGAACATGGTTGGGTACAGAAGCAACGGCTGGGTAGGTGGGGGGGGGGGGCATGGCTGGGTACAGAAGCCACAGCTGTGTAGGTGGGGGGGGGGGATGTGCATGGCTGGGTATGGGGAGCATGGTTGGGGACATGGCTGGGTACATAAGCCACAGCTGGGTATAGAAGGAACGGCTGAGTATGAGAAGCATGGCTGGGTACTGAAACCACAGCTGGGTATGGGGAGCATGGTTGGGTACAGAAGGTACAGCTGGGTATGGGGAACATGGCTGCCACAAACAGCCACAGAAATCATGGCCGAGTATGGAAGGTACATTTGGGTACAGGTTGCACAGCCAGTAAAGGGAAGCATAGCTGGGTACAGGAGGCATTGTGGGGTATTGGCAGCACAGTGGGGTGCAACAACTATGGCTGGGTATGGGGGGTAGAGCTGGGTAAAAGAAACAAGGACTGGGTCTGAGAGACAGGATATGACAGAAAGGTTTATGTAGAGCAGCTACTTCTCATCTTCCACCAATGTACATCAGAAATATCAGTGAAAGACAAGTTCTGATTGGCTGCTCTTTGACATGAACCCCACACATGGGCATCACCAGATTTTGGGTGGCAGTGACATTTTCTGGGTTGCTTCACTTTCACTTCACATTGTAGTATTTGGTCGGCACGAAGGGCATTTTGCTGGTCACGCCATCAACAAGCTTCTTCCGGACTTCCAATCGCAGCGCCGTGCCCGCCTTAGCGTATTCTGGCTCCACGTAGCCCATCGCCACATTCAGCTTCAAGGAGGGTGAAGGGCAGCCGCTGGTCACTTCTCCTGTGGATGGGAATGTGACAAGTCAGCACTCTTAGCAGCCGATGAAACGTCTCCGTGTTTTAATGGCAAATTCACTTTTCATTTTCTGGACACAAATCAGATTTCACAAAACGCCACCAAACGTTACACCCTGGAAAGCCCAACACCTTAACCACTTAAGACCCGGACCTTTAGGCAGCTAAAGAACCCGGCCAGGTTTTGTGATTCGGCACTGCGTCGCTTTAACAGACAATTGCGCGGTCGTGCGACGTGGCTCCCAAACAAAATTGGCGTCCTTTTTTTCCCACAAATAGAGCTTTCTTTTGGTGGTATTTGATCACCTCTGCGGTTTTTATTTTTTGCGCTATAAACAAAAATAAGCGACAAGTTTGAAAAAAATTCAATATTTTTTACTTTTTGCTATAATAAATATCCCCCAAAAATATATATAAAAAAAATGTTTTCCTCAGTTTAGGCCGATACGTATTCTTCTACCTATTTTTGGTAAAAAAAAAAAAAAAAATCGCAATAAGCGTTTATCGATTGGTTTGCGCAAAATTAATTTATAGCGTTTACAAAATAGGAGATAGTTTTATTGCATTTTTATAAATTATTTTTTTTTTTTTTTTACTACCAATGGCGGTGATCAGCGTTTTTTTTTTCGTGACTGCGACATTATGGCGGACACATCGGACAATTTTGACACATTTTTGGGACCATTGTCATTTTCACAGCGAAAAATGCATTGTTTATTGTGAAAATGACAATTGCAGTTTGGGAGTTAACCACAAGGGGGCGCTGAAGGGGTTATGTATGACCTAATATGTGTTTCTAACTGTAGGGGGGTGTGGCTGTAGGTGTGACGTCAACAATTGTGTATCCCTATAAAAAGGGAACACACGATCGACGCCGCCACAGTAAAGAACGGGGAAGCTCTAGGCCGAAGCCGCGGCCTCGCCTAAAAACTCCTGCCCGCAGCTCCTTAGGACCGGCACAGTGTCGAATCGTGAATAGAGTTCTTTTTTTTTAGATCGCAGATTTTTTTGGGGGCCAAAATCGCCCAGCTCTATGATTGCCCTACAAAAAAAAAAAAAAAAAAAAGATGGTTGTATCTCTCCCCTTACATCCTCTCCCCTTACATTAGATGTCAAGAGCCACCCCACCATCAGAAGTTGAGTCCCCCACTCTCCCTTACATCACAGTGCATCCCCTCTTTCCTTATGCTGCTGCTGGGAAGAAGCTGGATGCATTGCTTGAAATCAGAAAATACAGGGTCTGGAGTAGGACCGGAGCTCTCCTGCAGCTGCAGGAGAGGTGCGAGGGCCACATGAAATGGCCTGGAGGGCCGGATTCGGCCCACGGGCCTTGTGTTTGACACCTGTGCTCTAGAATGTCCCTCTTACTTTCAATTAGTCCTCACTGAGCTCTGGCAAAGTAACATCAGCTCCCCGACCCCTACTTTCTGGAAACCAAAACAAGCTTTATAAATTCTGGGCTTCGAACGGCTGTAGAGAAGAGAGGACCGCAGATAAACAGGTACACATTATGTAGGAGGATTTGTTCAATCTCCAGCCACTCCACTGGATATATGGAAAGGTTTACATTCACTTTAAAATCCATAAGCTGTATGTAAATGAATAAGGTACAAAAGGTATTTCAGAAGGGACGGGGTCCCCTGACACAAATGGCGGCACTCACCGATGACGCGCCCCTCCGCGTTCAGTATCGAAGTGTGTTGGCGGACGGGAGGCCCCGTGGAGGTCAGTCCCACGCGCTTCCGATTCACCTTCCCCTTAATCTGAGGCACGATGACCGAGGCTCCGGGGAAATCCATGGCGGCTCTGCGTCGTTTACCTGCAGAAATCACAGAGCTGGAAGTTATTGCGGCGTATGCCGGCCAATCCCCCGCTCTCCTCCATCTATAGAATTATATATGTAATTTTTATCGGCGAGTACAAGTACCGATACTTTCATCCAAATACTCGGCGATTCTTTGCGGTACGATTTGCATCAATACAAAAAAAAAAAAAATAGGATTTTTTGTACTCACCGTAAAATCCTTTTCTCTGACGTCCATGGACGGACACAGCTCCTTAAGTCTTGACAAGTGGGTTATGTTCTTCCCTGTTTACAGGAGAGGACTAATCTCCTGTAAACAGGGAACATAACCCACTTGTCAAGATTTAAGGAGCTGTGTCCGTCCATGGACTATAAAAGAAAATAGGATTTTTTTCTCTTAAAGTGGAGGTTCACCCAAAAAATAAAGAAGCCGAACGTCGGTGCGCAGGCGCCGTATAGAGCCGCACCGACGTTCGGCTTCTTTTGGCAACTCATGACGTGCTGTATGCGACGGTCGGAAGCCTGTCAATCAGATCGGAACGCCCAGTCCCGCAGACGACATACCCGGAAAGCGGTGGTGAAAAAAAAAGCGGTGGTAAAAAAAACAAAAAAAAAAACAACAGATTGTCATTAGAACAACTCAGCTGAATGTAATGTTAATTTATTTTTGGGTGAACCCCCGCTTGAAGTCCATGGACACAGCTCCTTATATCTTGACAAGTGGGTTAGGTTCCCTGTTTACAGGAGATAAGTCTTGACAAGTGGGTTATGTTCCCTGTTTACAGGAGAGGACTAATCTCCTGTAAACAGGGAACATAACCCACTTGTCAAGACTTAAGGAGCTGTGTCCGTCCATGGACGATAAGAGAAAAAAGGTTGTCACCAGAACAGGAGTAAAGGGGAAATCTTCCAATGGGGACACCAGTTCTGGTCATTACCAGGGACTCCCTCCCCCCCCGGAACACAATATTACTCCAGGGGGGCGCCACAAAACGAAACATCAATTGTCTTTCAATGTTGTAAATTAGTTAAAATACACAACTCCTCCCCCACCTAGTGTCCACACCAGACTGGCCTCCACGGGGGTGGTGGTGTCGTCGATGTCATTTCCGTACAGACAGAGGCCGGCCTCCAGACGCAGACTGTCCCGAGCCGCCAGACCGGCCAGCTTCACCTCCGGGCTCTGCAGCAGCTTCTCTGCCAGCTCCACGGCTCTGTCACCGGGCACCGAGATCTGGAGGGACACGAGAGACCAATCAGAAAGGGTAAAAAAAAAAAAAAAAAAAAACTCCAACCAGATAATAAAAAAAAAAAAAAAAAGACCATTAAAACAGGGTTTAACACATTTTCTTGGAATCTAGGAGCCAGCTAAAAAAGTTAGGAACCAAAAAACTGTAGGGAACTGTAGTTCTGGGCGGATCCCTCGCTTTTCGTATGACCATGCTCACCCCCCCCCCATGAGGTGAGATCTTGCATGGAGCTCCAGACCCGAGGGCGATCGATGGTTATTTTGTGTTTTTTCCAACTGCGAATAATCGATCCAACAGTTGTCTCCTTCTCACCAAGCTTCTTTCTGATGGTCTTGTAGCCCATTCCAGCCTTGTGCAGGTCTCCGATCTTCTCCCCGACGTCCTCTAACAGATCTTTGGTCTCCCCCAGGATGGTGAGATGTGATTGGAGGAAAGAGATTCTGTGGACAGGTGTCTTTTATACACATAAAGATCTGTGTACCACATGAGCACCTACTGCAGCCAGAATTATTGTTGGTTGGTCGGGGGATCAAATATTTATTTTACTCACTGAACTTATTTTTCTGGATTTTTGGTTGATATTCGGTCTCCATCATAGGAGAAAAAAAAAATGATAAAAATTATAGACCCTTCATTTCTTGTGGGCACCATCTGCAGGGGATCAAATCATTATTTTCCCCCCACTGTACAGCACATCCATGTTATTTTATACTCCGCCCCATCCCTACCTCCACGCCGTCCTCTCCGGTGTACCCGCACCGCGTCACTCTACAGCCGGGGATGCCAAACACGCCGGTAGTCACCCCCTTCATGAACGTCAGCTTGGAGAGATCGTCGGTGAGTCCGGCCTGAAGAACCTGAGCCGTAGATGGACCTGAAATTTAACATGAGAGATCAATCACTGGCAGTACCGGGTACTGGTCCGGACTACCCGGGGGCCACCATTAGAAATCACAGGGCCCCATAAAGACTACCTGACAGCCTCCCCATCAAACAAACACAGAGAGGGAACCCAGACAGTACCACCTACCCAAAAGACATAATACCCCCCTTTGCCTTGCTCTGGGTTCTGCACATCCTGAGAGTGCCCCCCCCCCCCATATATTACACCACCCTCACCCCCAGGGCAGTGACCCCCCCCAGTTGGATGGTTCTGGACCTGGAGACATAGTGCACTGCAATGGTAGCTTCTTATGTGGCACACAGGAGAATGCTGATAGCACCGCTACGCACTCCAATCACGACATTTGCTGGCCCGCGGAAAAACGGCCCTTGGGGCACCATTAGCAATGGTACATATTTCTCCCCACCGACACCAACCACGGGGCACTATTCCTCCCACCGACACCAACCACGGGGCACTATTCCTCCCACCGACACCAACCACAAGACACTATTCTTCCTACCGACACCAACCACAAGACACTATTCCTCCCACCGACACCAACCACGGGACACTATTCCTCCCACCGACACCAACCACAAGACACTATTCTTCCTACCGACACCAACCACAAGACACTATTCCTCCCACCGACACCAGCACTGGGACACTATTCCTCCCACCGACACCAACCACGGGACACTATTCCTCCCAAAGACACCAACCACGGGACACTATTCCTCCCACCGACACCAACCACGGGACACTATTCCTCCCAAAGACACCAACCACGGGACACTATTCCTCCCAAAGACACCAACCACGGGACACTATTCCTCCCAAAGACACCAACCACGGGACACTATTCCTCCCAAAGACACCAACCACGGGACACTATTCCTCCCAAAGACACCAACCACGGGACACTATTCCTCCCAAAGACACCAACCACGGGACACTATTCCTCCCAAAGACACCAACCACGGGACACTATTCCTCCCAAAGACACCAACCACGGGACACTATTCCTCCCAAAGACACCAACCACGGGACACTATTCCTCCCAAAGACACCAACCACGGGACACTATTCCTCCCAAAGACACCAACCACGGGACACTATTCCTCCCAAAGACACCAACCACGGGACACTATTCCTCCCAAAGACACCAACCACGGGACACTATTCCTCCCAAAGACACCAACCACGGGACACTATTCCTCCCAAAGACACCAGCCACGGGACACTATTCCTCCCACCGACACCAGCCACGGGACACTATTCCTCCCACCGACACCAGCCACGGGACACTATTCCTCCCACCGACACCAGCCACGGGACACCATTCCTCCCACCGACACCAACCACGGGACACCATTCCTCCCACCGACACCAACCACGGGACACCATTCCTCCCACCGACACCAACCACGAGACACTATTCCTCCCACCGACACCAACCACGGGACACTATTCCTCCCACCGACACCAACCACGGGACACTATTCCTCCCACCGACACCAACCACGGGACACTATTCCTCCCACCGACACCAACCACGGGACACTATTCCTCCCACCAACCATGGGACACTATTCCTCCCACCGACACCAACCACGGGACACTATTCCTCCCACCGACACCATTCCTCCCACCGACACCAGCAATGGGACACCATTCCTCCCACCGACACCAACCACGGGACACCATTCCTCCCACCGACACCAACCACGGGACACCATTCCTCCCACCGACACCAACCACGGGACACCATTCCTCCCACCGACACCAACCACGGGACACCATTCCTCCCACCGACACCAACCACGAGACACCATTCCTCCCACCGACACCAACCACGAGACACTATTCCTCCCACCGACACCAACCACGGGACACTATTCCTCCCACCGACACCAACCACGGGACACTATTCCTCCCACCGACACCAACCACCGGACACTATTCCTCCCACCGACACCAGCAACGGGACACTATTCCTCCCACCGACACCAACCACGGGACACTATTCCTCCCACCGACACCAACCACGGGACACTATTCCTCCCACCGACACCAACCACGGGACACTATTCCTCCCACCGACACCAACCACGGGACACTATTCCTCCCACCAACCATGGGACACTATTCCTCCCACCGACACCAACCACGGGACACTATTCCTCCCACCGACACCATTCCTCCCACCGACACCAGCAATGGGACACCATTCCTCCCACCGACACCAACCACGGGACACCATTCCTCCCACCGACACCAACCACGGGACACCATTCCTCCCACCGGCACCAACCACGAGACACTATTCCTCCCACCGACACCAACCACGGGACACTATTCCTCCCACCGACACCAACCACGGGACACTATTCCTCCCACCGACACCAACCACGGGACACTATTCCTCCCACCGACACCAACCACCGGACACTATTCCTCCCACTGACACCAACCACGGGACACTATTCCTCCCACTGACACCAACCACCGGACACTATTCCTCCCACCGACACCAACCACGGGACACTAATCCTCCCACCGACACCAACCACGGGACACTAATCCTCCCACCGACACCAGCAATGGGACACTATTCCTCCCACCGACACCAACCACGGGACACTATTCCTCCCACCGACACCAACCACGGGACACTATCCCTCCCACCGACACCAACCACGGGACACTATCCCTCCCACCGACACCAACCACAAGACACTATTCCTCCCACCGACACCAGCAATGGGACACTATTCCTCCCACACGATTTATGTGGTGTGGACGCTGCATTACACAGTAATTCCCCCGGACGAGGGTCACCCCCTCAGACTTTACATTCTTCCCTGCAGTGACCTCACCTTGCAGAGCCAACAGAGCGAAGTCAACATTTTCCAAATCCACGTCCCGGCCGGCCGCTCTGAACTCCAGCAGGCGGTTCTGAGGGGACAGATGGGGGTCAGTTCACTGTATAATAAGGTGGTTGGAAATAAAAGGGGGGCAGGGCAGTACCTTCATGTGGGCGGAGTCCTTCTCTGCACAGCCGGCATTGGACACCACGTAGAGGTGACCCTCGGAGGTGTTGTTGACGATGAGGTCATCGATGATCCCTCCGCTCTCATTGGTATAGAGAGTTAGCGTACCCTGAACAGAGAGAGGACCTTGGTCAACTATGAGATGGGTGGGTGGAGTCATGGAGGGATATTCCATGCCACAGGCAGGAAAGTATTGTGCAGGAGGGATAACCACATGGTGGTGTTTAACTCTTTTGTGTCTCCCTGGCAGCAGAGTTTGTCCTGTCCCCTCCCCTGCTTTTATCTTCTTCCTCCCGAAGCCCAGAGCAGTCACTTCCTTACCGAAAATTCTCCCCCCTACTCTTGGTTTCAAAAACGATGTCACTTTCTGTAATTAAAACATGTACATTTCCAACCTTGATTGTATGTCTTGGCTCAGCTAGAAAGGAACGCTGACAGAAGCTTTATAGTGCTAAAGTTCACAGGCTGCAACTGTCAGGGAGATATAAAGACACTATCCTTGTACATTTAACCATTTTGTGACTGGCAGCAGAGTTTGTCCTGTCCCCACTCCTGCTTTTATCTTCTTCCTCCCGAAGCCCAGAGCAGTCACTTCCTTACCGAAAATTCTCCCCCTACTCTTGGTTTCAAAAACTATGTCACTTTCTGTAATTAAAACATGTACATTTCCAACCTTGATTTTATGTCTTGGCTCAGCTAGAGAGGAACGCTGACAGAAGCTTTATAGTGCTAAAGTTCACAGGCTGCAACTGTCAGGGAGATATAAAAGACACTATCCTTGTACATTTAACTAAATTTGTGACTGGCAGCAGAGTTTGTCCTGTCCCCACTCCTGCTTTTATCTTCTTCCTCCCTAAGCCCAGAGCAGTCACCTCATTATTGAAACTCTCCCCCTCTCCTTCGTTTCAAAAACTATTAGGTGGATTCATAAAGACCGCCTTAACTTTGCGGCGGCGTAGTGTATCGTGTTTTACACTACGCCGCCGTAAGTTAGCGAGGCAAGTACATGATTCACAAAGTACTTGCCTGCTAAGTTACGGCGGCGTAGCGTAAATGCGGCGGGCGTAAACGCGCCTAATTCAAATTTGGCTGAGGGGGAGTGTTTTATGTTAATGGGGGGGTGACCTGACGTGACTGACGTTATTTACGAACGGCGCATGCGCCGTCCGTGTACATTTTCCAGTGTGCATTGCGGCAAAGTACGCCGCAAGGACGTATTGGTTTCGACGTGGACGTAAATTACGTCCAGCCCTATTCACGGACGACTTCCGCAAACGACGTAAAAATTTCAAATTTCAACGCGGGCACGACGGCCATACTTAACATTGGCTACGCCACCTAGGGGGCATGTTTATCTTTAGGCGGCCTATCTCTTACGGAAACGGCGTATCTTTACTGCGTCGGCCGGGCGTACGTTCGTGAATAGGCGCATCTAGTGATTTACATGTTCTACGCCGACCGCAATGGAAGCGACACCTAGCGGCCAGCCTAAAAATTACACTTTACGATACGACGGTGTAAGACACTTACGCCGCTCGTATCTTAGCCTAATTTAAGCGTATCTGGTTACCAGAATACGCTTAAATTTGCGTCGGCGCAGATTCTGACTTAGGCTGGCGTATCTACTGATACGCCAGCCTAAGTCTATCTGAATCTAGCTATATATGTCACTTTCTGTAATTAAAACATGTACATTTCCAGCCTTGATTCTATGTTTTGGCTCAGCTAGAAAGGAAGCCTGACAGAAGCTTCATAGTGCTAAAGTTCACAGACTGCAGCTGTCAGGGAGAAAGCAGAGAATATCAGGGAAATAAGACAAGACACTATCAGTTTGTCCTGTCCCCCCCTCTCCCGCTTTTATCATCTTCCTCCCTAATCTGACCTTCCTAAGCACAGTGTGTCATTCCTGTTGCCCCCCTAAGCAGCAGTAAATCGATAGACAGCCAGCTAACCAGCCTCTAGTAAATCACCGATTATTGGCACAGTGTTGAGAATACAGGATAACTGACGCCGTGCACAGCAGGATGAGCCAGTGCCCTACTGGATCTTAACCACTTCCCGTCCAGCGACACACCTGTATGAACTTTTGGTGGTTATACAGGGATGATATGCAGCTGCAGGCATCACCCCGGTACCGCTTTTTAGAGCGGGCGGTTGGCTCTCTTAATAGCAATTGGAGCGGCCTACTAGCTGCTGGGTTGCCATTACAAGCAGGGGAAGGGGACATACCTTCCCCTCCCGCGGTGCTTGTAATAGCAAATCGAGGGGCCTTCATCGGCTTGCTCCGGGGCTCTCCGATCCCACCGGAAAACACATGAGCGACCAGGGAAACCAAGCAAAGATGGGATCGGCTTTAATTGGCTGTTTGTAACAGTAAACTGGAAGTGATGACATGACATCGCCAGTGGGTTGGACTGTGCGGTTTATCAGTAGGAGGATCTCAGGGATCCACAATGTCAGGAGCCACACCTCTATATAGATCTGCCAAGTGGGCGATACCACATGTTGTGTACGGGGGGGGGGGGGGGGTGTCGTGTTATACCTCACCTGGTTCTCCTTTAATTCTGCAATGTCCCCCACCACCAGGCTCTCCATGAAGGGGATCCGCTCCTTCCCGTGTACCCGAGTCTTAAAGAAAACAAATCAATAAAAATAAAACAATAAAAAAATAGGAATGAATTTATCTTTCTGCACAGCATTTCTTCGGGAATCAATTCAGCCAACAACTGGTGATATCTTTCTGTTCTTATTGGCTCCAAGAATGGAGAAGTATGTTCCTAGATTCTAGCCCCTCCCTCTCTATTAAGCCCCCACCCATATAGACCAACACATGAGCGGGAGAAGCAACGCCCTCTCTATTAAGCCCCACCCACACAGACTAACAAATGAGCGGGAGAAGCAACGCCCTCTCTATTAAGCCCCACCCACACAGAATAACACATGAGCGGGAGAAGCAACGCCCTCTCTATTAAGCCCCACCCACACAGACTAACAAATGAGCGGGAGAAGCAACGGCCTCTCTATTAAGCCCCACCCACACAGAATAACACATAAGCGGGAGAAGCAACGCCCTCTCTATTAAGCCCCACCCACACAGACTAACAAATGAGCGGGAGAAGCAACAGCCTCTCTATTAAGCCCCACCCACACAGACTAACACGAACGGGAGAAGCAACGCCCCCTCAATTAAGCCCCACCCACACAGAATAACAAATGAGCGGGAGAAGCAATGGCCTCTCTATTAAGCCCCACCCACACAGACTAACACGAACGGGAGAAGCAACGGCCTCTCTATTAAGCCCCACCCACACAGACTAACAAATGAGCGGGAGAAGCAACGGCCTCTCTCTATTAAGCCCACCCATACAGACTAACACATGAGAGGGAGGAGTAATGAATCATGTGACCAGAGGCTCCAGTGGCGCTTTATTTTTGTGTCTCCAGCGCGATGTCGCCCCACCGGATCTGTGTCATGGCTCATGCTCCTCCTCTACATCCACCATCAATACATTTAAAGTCTGACCATAATAACAGAAACCCTGGCCAAGCTCCGCCCACATTACCTGCAGCATATGAGACACGTCGAACAGGGAGCAGTGCTGGCGGGTGTGCAGGTGCGAGACGATGTGACTGTCCTTATACTGCACCGGCAGGCTCCATCCCGCAAACTCCACCATCTTACCGCCATGATGGCGGTGGAAGTCGTAGAGCGCGGTCTGACGAGGCGCATCTACCTAAAAGGGGGAGAGATGGGAATACCATTAATGAGAACTCTGACCTCCTGGAATGATGGGAGCAGTGGGAAGGGGGGGGGGAGGGGTAATGATTAAGATTGGAGCTCAGCAGAGATACAAAGTACATGGAGTTCACAGCGCTGACTCAGCAGAGCGAACGCCGCTAATTGCATTTATCACACTTCACGGGCGGGAACCGGATCCGACCGGATTGTGTCCGAGAAAAACCTCAATCCGCACAAAAATTCAACTCTGCCAATGTGAGACGGAATCAGTCCGAGACTACCATACCCTGAGCCTCTGCCCTCCCCTTCCTCCGGGGTGCCAGTCTCTGCCCCCTATCCCCCTTTGGGGTGTCAGCCTCTGCCCCCTCCTCCCTACAGGGGTACCAGCCTCTGCCCCCTCCTCCCTCCGGTACGCCAGCCTCTGCCCCCTCCTACCCCCCTCAGGGGTGCCAGCCCCTGCCCTCTCCGGGGGGCGCCAGCCTCTGCCCTCTCCTGCCTCCGGGGGGCGCCAGCCTCTGCCCTCTCCTGCCTCCGGGGGGCGCCAGCCTCTGCCCTCTCCTGCCTCCGGGGGGCGCCAGCCTCTGCCCTCTCCTGCCTCCGGGGGGCGCCAGCCTCTGCCCTCTCCTCCCTCCGGGGGGCGCCAGCCTCTGCCCTCTCCTCCCTCCGGGGGGCGCCAGCCTCTGCCCCTTGTATAAGAACATGGCAGTTAGAGTAATGTGTAGTACCAGTCTTGGCTCTGGCAGCGCCTGCTGTTGTAGAGATCAGCGTCTAACAGCCGATTGGAAGTACATTTATATATATTAGGGACCTCTGGCTGTAGGACGAGCACCTGTCACCACTCTCATAGGGGCAGAGTCCACATCCCCTCCCCCAGCCGGCTCCACATTCTCCTGCATCCCCTACCTCCTGAGGCCAGAGTGCTGACTGATACTAAAGGGGTCCTCCGCAGCGTACATCTTTACATAGAGTAAGACCACAACAAATATACGGCTCTGATCACAGCGGGGGGAACCCAAAATGTGTGATTTTCTTTTACTTTCAATGATAGAGATAAAACAGGACAAATAGAGGGGGGTTCTAATCCCTCTCCACTCTATCCAAAACTGAAATAAAAAGTTTTGCCTTTAATAAATAATAAATACAATCATTCATGCTGATTTAAAAAATAAAATAATTATATAAAAATATATATTTTTTAATAATTCTATATTAATGACAACAAATTATGATATAATTAATAATAATAATAATAAATATAACTATGATAATAAAGCTATAATAATACATTAATGATGCCAATTATAAAATATAATGGTAAAGAATATTACACATAATAACAATAATATAACAAAATAAGAATATGGATAATAATAAAATTATAACTATAATAAAAATATATAATAAATACATTAATAATTATAAAATGTAATGGTAAATAATATTACACATAATGATAATAATAATAATAATAATAATAATAATAATAAAACAAATTATAATATTGATAATTAATAATATTATAACTATGACAATAAAAATATAATAAAATGTATGATAAATAATATTACACATGATATTATTATTATTATTATTATTATTATTATAACTATAATAAAAATATATAATACATTAATGATGATAATTATAAAATGTAATGGTAAATAATTATTATAACAAATTATAATATTGATAATTAATAATATTATTATAACTATGACAATAAAAATATAATACATTAATGATGATAATTATAAAATATAATGGTAAATAATCTTACACATAATTATGATAATATTGATAATTAATAAAAATAATATTATAACTATAATAAAAATATATAATACATTAATGATGATAATTATAAAATGTAATGGTAAATAACATTACACATAATGATATTATAACAAAATATTGATAATAATAATATTATTTTAACTATAAAAAAAATAAAATAAATACACTAATGATAATTATAAAATGTAATGGTAAATAATATTACACATAATGATAATAATAACAAATTATAATACTGATAATATTATTATTATTAGAACTATAATAAAAATATATAATACATTAATGATGATAATTATAATATTATTTACCGTTACATTTTATAAACAATAAAAATAATTTAGCTGTAATCCTCAGAAGTAGGACAGACACAGAATGTAATACAGAACTGTGATGACAATACCACGCTCCTGCAGATGTTGGTGACATTCTATGATATACACTCCAAAGACATGCTGGTAGATTAATTGGCTTCTGTCTAAAATTGGTCTCTAGTATATGAATGTGAGTTAGGGGGGACTTTAGATTGTAAGCTCCTTGGGGGCAGGGACCGATGTAAATATACAATATATATGTAAAGCGCGGCGTGAATTGACAGCTCTATATAAAGTACCTGAAATAATAATAATATACAATGTAACAATAAGATATAATCACACAGAGAGGAGAAGTGATAGCACGATCCTGCATATGTCAGCGCTATGTCTATATATATATATATATATATATAAAGTTATAGTTGGACAGGCAGAGATGAGTCACAGACACAGTCATGTAACCCAGCTGCGCTCCTGCATATGTGGGCGCCATGGCGGTGCACACAGCGCCATATTAATGATAAATAATGATAATGGTTCGGAGGAGGTCAGGTGGGGATTACATGGACAGAATGATGATACTACGCTCCTGCAGATGTCAGCGCTACAGTCGCCCATATAAAACAATGATGATAAAGCACAGTGGATGAAGGTGGTCGGTCATTACCTGCTGCCCCCCGCTGTACCCCCTCCTCTGCACCCGGAACACCCCCCGGACACCCGCGCACACCGCCGCCCGCAGCATCTCCACACCACCTGACAGCACTGCGCATGCGCGGGAACACACCTCCGGCAGGGGACACGCATGCGCTCTACTGCTGTAAATCATCCTCCATGGAGAGCTTATAGCAGACCACAGTGATTCCAAGGGGCCGGGGGAGCGGGAGGGGATGTATTTCTCCACCTCTATGTGTAGATAGAAAGTCAGATATATTTATAGATATTCTGGGGGAGCCATGGGGGTGGGGTGACACTGGTAAAGTGGACTTCTCTTTGGGTGGAGAGGGAAAGGATAAGTAAATCTTTTTAAGGATCCGAGTCTCCATTGTAAAGATTTCCCTTAACTTCCTGTCCAAGAGACACAACCGGAAGTCACCCAAACAGCTGCCCCCCCCCCCCCCATTGCATGCTCCTATATTTCTCTTCTAGTGACATTTTGGATTTCCTGTCCCTTACCAATCTTCTTGCTTCTGATCCACCCAAAATTTTAAAAAAAAGTTTGGTTTTGAGATGCAATTTGGGAAATACAGGTGTGTCACCTCCCCACCCCCCCCACCCCCCCAGCCTGTGATTATACAATGATGGAGAAGCAGAATAGTGTTGGCGCCTCCTCCTGTAAGCATGCTTCCTGTGTTAGACTGGAAGCACTATGCAATGGAGAGCTGATTGGCTTCTGGTGGTCTGATGAAGGTACTAGAGAGGGTGGAGCAATGTCACAGCTCTGATGAAGGTACTAGAGAGGGCGGAGCCAGGTCACAGCTCTGATGAAGGTACTATAGTGGGTGGAGCCGTGTCACAGCTCTGATGAAGATACTATAGAGGGCGGAGCCATGTCGCAGCTCTGATTAAGATACTATAGTGGGTGGAGCCGTGTCACAGTTCTGATGAAGGTACTAGAGAGGGCGGAGCCAGGTCACAGCTCTGATGAAGATACTATAGAGGGTGGAGCCGTGTCACAGCTCTGATGAAGGTACTATGGAGGGCGGAGCCATGTCACAGCTCTGATGAAGGTACTAGAAAGGGCGGAGCCATGTCACAGCTCTGATGAAGGTACTATGGAGGGCGGAGCCATGTCACAGCTCTGATGAAGGTACTAGAGAAGGCGGAGCCATGTCACAGCTCTGATGAAGATACTACAAAAGGCGGAGCCATGTCACAGCTCTGATGAAGGTTCTAGAGAGGACGAAACCGTGTCACAGCTCTGATGAAGGAACTATGGAGGGCGGAGCCGTGTCACAGCTCTGATGAAGGTACTATAGAGGGCGGAGCCGTGTCACAGCTCTGATGAAGGTACTAGAGAGGGCAGAGCCGTGTCACAGCTCTGATGAAGATACTATAGAGGGCAGAGCCATGTCACAGGTGGGTCCGTATTACAGCTCTGATGAAGGCACTAGAGAGGACGGAGCCATGTCACAGCTCTGATGAAGGCACTCGAGAGGACGGAGCCATGTCACAGCTCTGATGAAGGTACTAGAGAGGGCGGAGCCATGTCACAGCTCTGATGAAGATACTACAAAAGGCGGAGCCATGTCACAGCTCTGATGAAGATACTACAAAAGGCGGAGCCATGTCACAGCTCTGATGAAGATACTACAAAAGGTGGAGCCATGTCACAGCTCTGATGAAGATACTACAAAAGGCGGAGCCATGTCACAGCTCTGATGAAGGTATTATAGAGGACGGAGCCGAGTAACAGCTCTGATGAAGGTACTATGGAGGGCGGAGCCATGTCACAGCTCTGATGAAGGTAATAGAGAGGGCGGAGCCATGTCACAGCTCTGATGAAGATACTACAAAAGGCGGAGCCATGTCACAGCTCTGATGAAGATACTACAAAAGGCGGAGCCATGTCACAGCTCTGATCAAGGTATTATAGAGGGCGGAGCCGTGTCACAGCTCTGATGAAGATACTACAAAAGGCGGAGCCATGTGACAGCTCTGATGAAGGTACTACAGAAGGCGGAGCCATGTCACAGCCCTGATGAAGGTACTTTGGAGGGCGGAGCCGTGTCACAGCTCCTTTCATGTGGAATGTGAGGACTTCCGGCAGATATAATTGCTTATAACAAGAAATGACAGGCAAATGACATTGCTATGGTATAAATTCCCTTTATTAATGATAAATAATCTCACAACATTATCCTCACAGTCTGAATCTTATGACCCACTGGGGATCAGATCCATCTATCCAATCCCAATCCGACATCCAGTTCCTGCACTGAGGCTCCTCCCATTCCTGACACCACGCGGCGCTCATGTATAAGACAGAAGATTGATGTCATAGCAGCCGTCCACCTGGAGAGAGAACAATAAGAGGAATGGGATTAATTTCACTGTGGAGCGTTACGATACTGCACACCTCCCCCGCTAATGAGGGGGCCGGTCTGTTATGATGGGTGTGGCCGTTACTCAGCTCTGCCAGCACAGAGCACTGGAAGGAGAAGGGCAGGAAGCAGAATTTTCCCAGTGATTAAAAAATTTATATTTCAGACACTCACGTCAAATCTGCCGACACTCGCTGCGTTCTGATTGGACCGCATCACTTCCGTTAGCATCCACATCTGCTGCAGCTCGCTGGACACGCGGTTGGGATCAGGAAGGCCCTGTCATATAAAAAAGACATGGAGGTCATATATCTATGTGAAGGAGAGACGACCCCTGCTGGGCGGAGAGACTAATAAACATCACATTATACAGAGATTCATTCATCCCTCCACCCACAACTGCTATATCAGTGATTGATAGCTGCTGGAAAAATTGAACCATTTAAAAAGTATCTCAAAGACTTATTCTTGAGTTTTCTTTCACTCTTCGACCTTTTTTGAAGAGTGGAAGGGTTAGACCCCAATCCTCCCCCGTAATATTTCAGCGGTCCACTCAACCCCCGCCCCCCCACACACACCTTCCCATAAAGGTGGGCAGAGCAGTCTCTTGGTTGGCTGTCGTGTGGAGGAGGAGGGAAACATTTACACTTGTCACCAGGACAGGAAGTGAAGGAAAATCTCCCCAATGGGACGCAGATGTGAATTACAAGCAACCATTTACTGAATGAAATCAATTAAAGAGGAGTTCCCCCCCAGCAAAAAAATTAAAGTCAGTAGTTACACATATGGTTGTGAGTGTCACCGGCGCAAAAAATAAAATAAAATAAAATAAATATGTTATATTATATTATAATAGTAGTTACACATACTGTAGCTGCTGACTTTTAATATTAGGACGCTTACCTGTCCTGGAATCCAGCCGATGTTTCCATTGGCCCTCAGGTGCTGTCACCGCCGCCGCCGTTCGTAGTAAGCGAAGCTGGTGTTCTATTAAGAAATGCCCTCAGTCGAAAAATGCCTCAGATGGGTCTGTGCGTGCGCAGTACGCAACGTCACTCCAGCTGATATGTTGATCAGCTGGCGTGACGTCAACACGCGCATTGCGCAGATCTTCTGAGGCAGTATCTGACGATGTGCTAAGCGACGAGGGAGAATGTAATTGTCAGATTCTGCCTCGCTATTGCAGGGGCGGGTTTGTGGGCGTGTTGAAGGGTGGGTTTTGTGTGGGTTTTAACCCGCCTTTAGAACCAGGCCATTTAACACGCTCAAGCCGCCGTGCAACAGACAGAAAACACGCCGTCCAATACAGCCCAAAACCCACCCCGCAACAGTGAGGCAGAATCTGACAATTTCATTCTCTCTTGGCGCTTAGATCGTCAAATGCTGCCTCCGACGATCTGCGCATGCGCCATGTTGATGTCACACCAGCTCATCAACATATCAGCTGGCGTGACGTTGCGTACTGTGCATGCGCAGACCCATCGGAGGCATTTTTCGACGGAGGGCATTTTTCTCGATAGAACACCGGCAATGGAGCCTTGCAGCTTGTCCCCTACTGTGCGCTTTCTGAATGGGGAAGGAGGAGGTGGGCCGAACTTCGGAGTGATCGTGCCACAGTGCAATCTCCCGGAAGTAGGGACAGGTACCTGTCAATAACAGATTGTCACTCTCCCCGAAGGTGCCAAATATGGCTCTGGAGGGGGAGTCAGATAAGCAGAGCTTCCACTTTTGGTTGTAACTCTGCTTTAATTCAGTATGTATTGTTGTGATTATCTGTGATTGGCCACAACTAATTATATGGTACAGATGGGCTTTGCTTAGCCCTGTCTTTACCATGTGATCAATCACAGCTAGCAACACTAAATTGTACACAGTGAATGACATGAAATTAAGCCATCTATTGTTTACAATAGTCATGTAATCTGCTGTGATCAGTCACAGCTATCACATGGTACCAGCAGTGGCCCGGTACAGTGATCGGCCGCTGTCACAGCCAGTGACAGATCGCACCACATTCATTTGACAATAGGCTGGGCAGCAGGCGCTCACCTTGTTCAGGCTCCGGAGTTGCTCCTTTGGGGGAAGATGATTCAGCCACCAGGAAAACCCTTTCTGGAGACTCTGCAGGACAAAAAATAAAATAAAAAATGGAAACAGATCACGTGTGTCATCATCTCATGGCCATCTGTCATGATACAGACAAAGAAAAACTACAATACATTTCAGACACTAATACTAATCTGCATGCAATCTGATTGGCTGTCCTATTGAGTCAGTTGAGCACCAATGCTGTAAAACCAGGACATACCATTTTACATCTGCATGGAGCTCAAAATGCGTACAGAAGGAATCAGATCCATCTCCCTGCAATTACCATTTTAGATTTTATTGCCGATGAAACAAAACCCCTCTGATAATACATGAGGACTAATTTGTTAGGGCAGTTTATAGGAAGAAAGTGACAGCTGGATCTTCTTCACCCTCAAGTCAGTGAATGCAGAACAGTACCAGGACAACCAAAGTGACATCAGAGATGTGAAATGCATCGGCCGGGGAAGGGGTGGAGCCACATTAGCCAAACATTCGCAGACCTGGAGCGTACTGTACCTGTTGGCCGGACGGATTGATCTGCAGATCTTCAATGGTGAATATCGTCCAGACTGGGGACGGCTGGCGCAGGATAAGACGGATGGAGCTGACGTGGTCTGTAGCGCAGAGCATCTGTTGGGAGAGAACAGCCTCAGCGAACACATTCATCTATAAGCGGAAAACAGAGACGGCCCCAAGGCTGCAGATAACAATGTCACCCAGCTCCCTGGTGTCAGAGACAGCCCCATGGCTGTAGCCAACAATATGACCCAGCTCCCTGATTTCAGAGGTGGCTCCAAGGCTGCGGGCAATAATGCCACCCGGTTTACCTGATACTTTAATTTAAATGTGGAGGGCAATGACGGCCCCAAGGCTTCAGACAACAATGTTACCTAGCTCCCTGATGCCATAGACATCTCCAGGCAATAATGCCACCCGGCTTACTTGATAGTTACATTTATGAGTGGACAGAAATAGCCCCAAGGCTGCAGACAACAATGTCACCCAGCTCCCTGGTGCCAGAGATGGCTCCAAGGCTGCGGGCAATAATGCCATCTGACTTACTTGATAGATTAATTTAAATGTGGAGGACAGAGACCTACCCAGGGCTGCAGACAACAATGTCACCTGGCTTACCTGATACTTTCATTTAAATGTAGAGGACAGAGATGGCTCCAAGGCTGCAGACAACAATGTCACCCAGCTCCCTGGTGTCAGAGACAGCTCCAAGGCTGCAGACAATACTGCCATCAGAATTACTTGATAGATTCATTTAAATGTAAAGGACAGAGACCTACCCAGGGCTGCAGACAACAACGTCTCCCAACTCACCTGATACCATCATTTATAAATGGACAGAAATGGCCCCAAGGCTGTAGACAACAACCTCACCCAGCTCTCTAGTGTCAGAGACGGCTCCAAAACTGCGGGGCAATAATGCCACCCAGCTTACCTGAAAGCTTAATTTAAATGTGGAGGACAGAGATGACCCCAATGCTGCAGACAACAATGCTTACCAGCTCTCTAGAGAACGCTCCAAGGCTGAAAACAATAATGACACCCACCTACCTGAAAGCTTCTTTTAAATATGGAGGACAGAGACCTACCCAAGGCCGCAGGCAGGGCCTTGGGCCCTAGTGTCAGAGATGGCCCCAAGGCCGCAGGCAACAATGTCACTCAGCTCTCTAGTGTCAGAGACGGCCCCAAGGCCACAGGCAACAATGTCACCCAGCTCCCTAGTGTCAGAGACAGCCATAAGGCCGCAGGCAACAATGTCACCCAGCTCCCTAGTGTCAGAGACGGCCCCAAGGCCGCAGGCAACAATGTCACCCAGCTCCCTAGTGTCAGAGACGGCCCCAAGCAACAATGTCACCCAGCTCCCTAGTGTCAGAGACAGCCATAAGGCCGCAGGCAACAATGTTACCCAGCTCTCTATTTTTAGAGACAACGCCAAGGCTGCAGAAAATAATACCATGTGGCTTACTTGATAGCTTCATTTAAATGTGGAGGACAGAGATGGCCCCAAGGCTGCAGACAACAATGTCACCCAGCTCCCTGGTGCCAGACGCGGCTTACCTGATACTTTCATTTAAATGTGGAGAGGACAACGACGGGCCCCAAGGCTGCAGACAACAATGCTTACCAGCTCTGTAGTGCAAGAGACCACTCCAAGGCTGCAAACAGTAATGTCACCCACCTACCTGATAGCTTCATTTATGAGTGGAGGACAGAGACAGCCCCGAGGCTGCAGGCAACAATGTTACCCAGCTCTATCGTGTCAGAGATGGCAGCAAGGCTGCAGACAATAATGCCACCCACCTACCTGATAGCTTATTTTAAATATGGTGGACAGAGACATACCAAAGCTGCAGACAACAAAGCAACCCAACTCACCTGATACCTTGATTTATCAGTGGAGGACAGAGATGACCCCCAAGACGGCAGACAACAATGCTACCCAGCCCTCTAGTGTAAGAGACCGCTCCAATGTCACCCAATTTTACCCGATGCCATCATTTATGATG